>NC_079454.1:19753361-20020861 GCF_903798145.1 Danio aesculapii | reverse complement strand
GAACTTAAATAGGTTAAAGGTTAAATAGTAAATTACTGTTGATTAGGGATGATTCACCTTACTCACGATTCGATACGATTTACAATGCTAATCTCACGATTTAGTCACGATTGTTTACCAAAATTATTTAAAACAAATTTAAGGTGAAGAGTCCTTTCATTTTTTTCCTAAATGCTGCACATTTTTGCAAAATATAATATATTTTCTGCCATAACTAAATTGCTATTTTAACAATTTACAAAAAAAGGACAATACAAACTACAATACAGAATATCTCTGTTTTCTGGCATAGGCTGAGAACTTTGCACATTTACAATGTCCCCTGCTGAAAAAAAAAAAAAAACTCTTTCACTGAGGACTGAGATAGCTGGTGTGGAGAGGTAAGCCTTTCCTAAACCGGAGAACAATATGTACAGAGGTGGTCAATAGTCCCTCTGATCAAGGGGACTGGCCGCAGGCATAAAAAACTAATTTTAAGACTAGAGGTGACACAGTGACGCAGTAGGTAGTGCTGTCACCTCACAGCAAGAAGGTCGCTGGTTCGAGCCTCGGCTGGGTCAGTTGGTATTTCTGTGTGGAGTTTGCATGTTCTCCCTGTGTTGTCATGGGTTTTCCTTCGGGTGCTCCGGTTTCCCCCTGAGTCTAAAGACATGTGGTACAGGTGAATTGGGTAGGCTAAATTGTCTGTAGAGTATGTGTGTGAATGAGTGTGTATGGGTGTTTCCCAGAGATGGGTTGCAGCTGGAAGGGCATCCGCTGCATAAAACATATGCTGGATAAGTTGGTGGTTCAATCTGCGGTGGCGATACCTGATTAATAATGGGACTAAGCCGAAAAGAAAATGAGTAGAATAGAGACAGGAGTTGAACATGATTATGAAGGTGAATAATTAATATTACTTTTATAATTAATTATATAAATATCAGTGTGATACACTTAAGAAAAGATCATCTTGAACTTTTTTAATATAATAAGCTAATTATTAAAATATGCATAAACTAATTTGAAAAGGAGACAGTAAAAATATTCTAATACCTGCTTCTGTAACAGAACACATTTCTCTTTCAGTCTGAAAAATATCTTCACACATTCGCTATGAAAACACTGATGCACCATGTGATCTCTGTAGCACTTGTTAGAGCAAGCGAGGCTGCAAATCATCCGGTCCACATGGTTTATTGATATTTATTTGCATATAGACATCTGTGACAGTAGTTTTTCACTGCGCTGATGGTTTATGTGCATCATATTCATTGTTCAGTGTAAGTAAACGTCTTTTTGCAGTATTTGCACAAAGTTTGTCAGACGCACAATCGTTACATCCCTACTGTTGATATTGTATGTAAATAATTATACTCTATACTACCCCCCCCCTCTTTTTTTGATGATTTTTTTTCAATGTTGTTATTAATTTTAAGTTTTGATTGTTGTCCTGGAGTTGTTTTGTTTTAATGTGATGTTCAGATGTATAGATGTCTTGTTTTAATGTTGAGAAAAAAACAATAAAAAAATTCATCAAATAGTACCGTAGATTTCAATTGCCAGAGTGCTTAAATTGATAATTCACCCAAAAATGAAAAAAATAATTTACTCATCCTCCACTAGTTTCAAACCCAAACAAGTTTCTTTCTTTGTGTTCAACAGAAGAAAGAAATTCATAAAAGTTTAAATCCATTGAGTGTGAGTAAATGATAAGTAAATGGTTAATTTTGATGTTGAACTCACCCTTTAAATAAATATTTTTTTCTCAACTCATAGATATCGGAGGGCATGGCTTACATCGAGAGAAAAAACTACATTCACAGAGACCTGCGTGCCGCTAATATTCTCGTCTCAGAGACCCTGCACTGTAAAATAGCTGACTTCGGTCTTGCCAGGATCATAGAAACAGAATACACTGCACAAGAGGGTAAGTACACCAATGTATACATGCAATTTTTTACACTACCACAAATTGACAAACACAAGTCAGTTCTGGCATTTGGTTTCTAATATGATGCACAGACATACAGTATCTGATTTTTAAAGTTTGATATGAGCTGCTGATATTCAAAAACGCCACCTTCTTACTGTGTTGAACTTTCCGTGGTGACTTTTTTCCACTTTACAGCATGATCGCATGATCACTGTGGCTTTATTTATAGTAATTTCAATTTATGGTTCAAATAAAATATGAATTTGTTTTCCATGCATGCTTACAGTATCTGTTCCACACCACCATTCGTGACCTATCATTGCGTCTTGTTTTATTGATCAGGTGCAAAGTTCCCTATTAAGTGGACAGCTCCTGAAGCCATCAACTACGGTACTTTCACCATTAAGTCAGACGTGTGGTCCTTCGGAATTCTTTTAACAGAGATTGTCACATATGGCCGGGTACCGTATCCAGGTAATGAGTTTTTCTCCCTTGGGTTTTGATTTCCACTCAGAGCTGTGCTGCGTGGGAGAGATGAGAAGATCTTGAACAACCATGTTGCCATTTTTTTTTTTCACAATTTCAGGCATGACGAATCCAGAGGTGATCCGTAACCTTGACAGGAACTACAGGATGCCGTGTCCAGACGCATGTCCGGGAGAGCTCTATGACATCATGGCAAAGTGTTGGATGGAAAGGCCAGAGGACAGGCCTACTTTTGAATACCTGCAGGACACTCTCAATGACTTCTTCATTGCTACTGAAGGCCAGTATGAGATGCAGCCATAACCTCCATGTGGAATCTGCATGAACTGTAATGAGGATGTACAAAAGACACAATGGACTAAATCCACATCGAAATGGATTATGGGGAATATACTGTAGCAAGAAAACTGCCTCGTTGTATATTAGTAAATATTTTATTTGACACATTTTCACTGTTTTCCATCTATTTCTTTGATTTTCGTTTTACATATTAGGATGTTTCATTATTCTTTCAAGCTGAAGTCTGTATTGTTTTCAATAAAATATTTAACTTAGTCCAGACTGTAATTTAGTCTTGTTTGGCCAGACATTCAGATTGATGGCAGAAGGTTTGTACTCATTCAAGGCTTTCAGTAGCTACGTTTCCATCAACCTATTTCGATGCATATTTTGGAGATGCGCATAAAAAACATATGCATAACTGAGTAGGATAAACTTTTTATTCGATGAGAAAAGATGCGCTTAAACTACAATGGAAATACTTTTACTGAACAAATTCCAGTATGCGTATTAAAAAAGGTCATGTGATTTTGTAATGAGATATCATGTGATGATAAAAATGTGTGTGAATGGACAAACCAGCAGGCTCAGCACACTGTAAAACATCTGAAATGTTGTTTTGGTCATTCTAAAATGCCATAACCATTTCAGTATTAGTGTTATTATATTATTAATGACCTCGAGAATCAAGAGTATCTGTGCTCTGTGTCTCACGCCTTCAAACACAACCGCACATTCACTGCATGTCAGGATTGCCTTCTGAGGTGCAAGTCATTGATTAAATGAAGAAAAGATTAAAGCAGATTCTCCTACCACAGCAAATTCAGTTTTTACTGTTGATATTTGGCACCAGTTAATCAGGATGTGACGATTTTGTTCTCTTTGACTCATTGGATGAAAATGCTGCTTAATTCGCACAAATTTTATGCAATATTCAAGTTTTGTGGATAAAGTTAATTCACATTTTTGGATGGAAACATTGTTTTTGGCTAAGGAACATCCAAACTACACATAGTTTTGAAAATCCAGAGTTTAGTCCATTATGATAAGCATCAGTTAATCACAGTGGTAAACACAACCGATTTCTTCTCCGATGAAAAAGTTTGACATTTTGATGATTTATTAGCTGGATTGTTAGCTAATGACATAAATACATTTGGATTTTATATGGGGATTCATCCAATTGGATGATGACTTTTCAATTTTCTGAACCTTATGCATCAGATATTCAGCCAGCGGTCAGTGGGTGTGATGTTTGAGACTAACTAATAGGCCATTTGTTTAATTCCTTCAAAAAAAATGTAAACACTGTTTGCCTCTGATGATGTCAGATCTCTGGTATTGCTTTGTGTGTTTGTTTTTTTTAGTTTTTTTGAGCAGGCCAACTGTGGCTACAGACTACCTTTTTAATTTGCATTAACTGCAGCACTTGTAGCCCCTTACTGAAAACTTCAACATGGGCTCAATGGAAAAACGTGCTCAAGCCTGGAAATTTGTAAAACTACAAAAACTGAATTAATCATAAGTTTGACTGCAGTTAAGGTAAAATGAACATTTAAGATTTACAAAAGTGTAGGCAGCACCACCGCTCTCTAGTGGACTTTTTAATCTGACATGTGTAATACACTTTTTACATTTCGCAAAAAATGTAGGTTGAGGCGTGTAGGCTATTTCCAATGAGCCTTAACTGGAAAATTTCATGAACGCAAGCAGAAAAGTTGGGACACACCTTGAATCGACTTGCAATCGACCTTTTTATTGCATTTCTGGCAATTACTTTGGCAATAAACAACTTAAATGAAATTTATGTTTAAATTAAATTTAAATTGTGTCAGTTTATTCACAAGGACATGGTCCAGGGCACCCGACTAACATCTGAAAGCAGTCTGCTTATAAGTTCTACAACACAACTGGTAACAAGGTGCATGTTATATTCATAATATTACAAGTTTAGTTATAAAAAATGAAAGTACCTTGGGATTTTGTTATTGTTGCATACAGTGCTCAGCACATATGAGTACACCCCTCACAAATCTATCTTTTAAATTCATATTTTTAATAGGAAGCTATACAATATTATATATGTGCATACACATTAGATTAGTCACTATACTGAAGCCAAATCTGGAGCTTATCTAACAAAATAACTTATGATAACGGTCCAAAAACTAGTACACTCACATTTATATGTTATAGAAAAATTATAAATACAAATTTTAAAAAGAGGAAAAATCAAAAGAAGCAAAAAATTGAAGAATTTTGTAGGTTGTAATTTCTTTTGCAATATTTTACTTTAATTGAATTTAATTGAATTATCTTTTAATTTCTAAATAGGTTCTGTGACTAAAATAGTATTTTAATAAAAATATCTGTTTAATAAATCTGTTGTATGTTAATGCACCAAAATACATTGCCTATATTCACTGAGAAATGGATACAAATATTCATTTTCAAAATGGGGTGTACTCAGTTATGCTAAGCACTCTACATTAAGTTGCATTTATTAAAGGTGCTGTAAAAATGGTAGCATCCTTATCTTTAATATGGGTGTAGAGGTACAGCACCTCGCTACTTTGGTAAAATGTAGCCCAATTGTAAGATAATGGAAATTGTTAGAAACAAATTATTTTGTTCAATGTGAGCTGTATAAGAAAGTAAATCATCAGTCAATTGGCAGTAGTCCGTGCTGAGATTTCTAGTGTGATGAACCAACACAATCTCACAGCAATTCGTAACTTTTTGATTTGGTGGCTATTTCGTATGAATTCGTACGATCTAATTCGTACAATTTAGTACGATTTGCTCATCCCCCAATGACGGTTGGGTTCAGGGGTGGGGTTAGGTGCCATGCCTCCTTTTTAAAATCGTACAATTTCGTACGACTGAACTCGTACGAATTCGTACAAATTAGCCACTAAACTGACAAAATGTAAAATACTTACGTTTTCTCGTGAGATCAGGCTGGATGAACTGACATTTCTTTTTTTTTAATAATTATGTTTTCGGGGTTTTCACCTTTAATGTATAGGACAGTAGAGATTATTGACAGGAAAGCATGGGGAGCAGAGAGAGAGAGGAAGGATCGGCATAGGACCACGAGGCGGGAATTGAACTTGGGTCACCATGATCACTAGAGTGCCTGTGTCGACGCACTAACCACTACACCACTGGCGCTGACATGAACAGATATATCTGCCCTTTAATGTTAGACAAGCTGCTAATATACAGAAGTTTCTTTCTGTTTTGAATTTTCTCTGTCGTCTTGTTTAGAATAAAGCGAATAAAGAAGTATTATAAAAAAAATCTCATTATAATGAGTTTAAATACAGTTGTGTGGCATCAGTGTGTGAATATTTATCTAATGGTAAAAAAATTAAGCAATATTATATATATATTTTTTAATCACACTCGATGTGAAGAAACACTTTGTTTGACATTCTCCCTTAGGGGGAAAACCCAGCCCATTAGTGACAATCTCGCTCTCATTAGCACAAACAGTCCTGAGTGAGGAAAGAATTTAAATGTGGAGTTTTAGGATGCACAAACGAACATCATAGTCTACATTGCACCCTTCTTCTGAGACACTTCTTTTCACATTTTCAGGTTTTTTTTCCCACAGAGATAACATTACCTGTTTGAATTCCCCACCATGATAAGGCACAGCCGTTTGAAGCTCTGCTCTCTTTTAAAAAAATCTCATTTGAATTTAAAGCGACAGTCACCAAAATAGCATCATTTGGATCAAAGCCTAAAAGAGTCAGTTTCAAAGAGTTATAAAAATTTATAGCTGTGTAGTATTTTAAGCTGAAACTTCACATACACACTGTAGAACAGAGATCACCAATCTTGGTCCTGAAGGGCCGGTGTCCCTGCAGGGTTTAGTTCCAACTTGCCTCACCACACCTTCCTGGTTGTTTCAAATATACCTAGTAAGACCTTGATTAGCTTGTTCAGGTGTGTTTGTTTGCTAAAATCTGCAGTACACCGGCCCTCCAGGAACAAGTTTGGTGACCCCTGCTGTATCAGAGACTTATTTTACGTCTTGTAAAAGGGTCATAATAGGTCCCTTTTAAAGGAACTGACTACAGCATCAGAGGCAGTTTCATGCAGGAAATCTTAAAGCGAACATAGTCATTAGTTGGCTTCCTCCTGAGATAACAGACCGTGAAGCTTCCGTTCATCAGGAATTGATTGAAGAATTAGATAATGGTGCCTTGGTAATTAGTGCTTATATACACTACATCAGACGTTTGGGGTTAATGAAAGTTTTAAAATGTTTTTATGCTCAAATATCTGATCAAATATACACTGAAAAAAAAAGATTCAAAGATGATTCATTGGATTTACAAATGTTTTGGTATTTATTGTATTTTTTGCAATAAATTGTAAACAATTCATAGAAATAAATTAACTGTAGTGCTGCAATTCCAATATTTATTTATTTATTTTATAATTATAATCAATCATATTTAGAATTGTTTTTGTTATTCCTGTGATGCAAAGCTGTATTTTCAGAGTCATTACTCCAGTCTTAAGGTCATGGGATCCTTAAGAAGTCTTTCTAATATGATGATTTGCTACTCAGGAAGTATTATAAATCTTTTAAACCCACTGCCTAAAATCATAGTCCTTTTATGTAACATTATTATTATACTACCTGTGATTTGTTCTTAATTTAATACATCCAAACGAATTTTGAGTATAAATATGATTTTTTAAAATTAAAACATGACTGAAAAGTTGTAGCTGAAAGTGTATTGCATTAGTATGATTATTGTGTTAAGAAATGTATTAATTTATCTTTGACAAAATATTACAATTTCACTTTTGCACTTTTTATGAAATTATTATCCAAACGGAGCAGTAAATCTGTTAAAAAAACAAACATCTTTTTACAAGGTTCGTTTTTAAATGTTAATTATCAACTTTTTATAGCTCACTAATTAAAATACTCATTGCAAAAGCCTTGGAGTGTTATTGGGGGTTACAAAAACTTTCTATATACTATTTATTCATAAATCTTAACATTATTTTGTAATCAATGTCAGTGAACTTACCATGGTTACTTACCCGATAAAGGATTAAATCTGGATTAAAGGATGTCTGCCATCTTTAAATATTCATTCATTCATTTTCTTTTTGGCTTAGTCCCTTTATTAATCCAGGGTCGCCACAGTGGAATGAATTGCCAACTTATCCAGCACGCTTTATGCTGCAGATGCCCTTCTAGCCGCAACCCATCTCTGGGAAACATCCAAACACACTCATTCACACACATACACTAAGGACAATTTAGCTTACCCAATTCACCTGTACCGCATGTTTTTGGACTGTGGGGGAAACCGGAGCACCCGGAGGAAACCCACACAAACGCTGGGAGAACATGCAAACTCCACACAGAAACGCCAACTGACCCAGCCGAGGCTCGAACCAGTGAACTTCTTACTGTGAGGCGACAGCACTACCTATCTTATCTTACCTTATCTTTAAATATGAAACACAGATTTTAGAATAAACAAATGAAGATTTCAGATGGAAAAACCTTTAAGCACAACTGAAATTTTCTTCTAAAATGGCCATTTTCTTCCTGAGACTCATGTGTAGGTTTTGCAAATTCACTTTTAAGGCAATGAATAGGTTCCTTTCTTTACCTTTAAAGTGAAATAACTGAACATAAACATAATAGCAGACAGAGAAAAATACTAATTTTAGAAGACCTCCAATGCAAAAACCAATAATATATATATGTTTACTTAAAATGTTCGTTTTTTTATTGTATTGTAGCCTATTTAAGAAAATAGATTCATGTTTATGAAAATATTGAAACTTTGGTTCAGCATAATTCAAGATTTTGAAAATGTTAACTTAAATGAATGTGTAACTGCAAAGTTTGCTGCAGTAGCACATTCCTAAAGTCAGATCCCTTGCTGAACATCTCTCCTGTTTCCCATCGTAAAGCTCTGGATGTTGTTGCTCATGAATATAAGAATTGCCCTGCACTGCACCCTGCCTTAAACTCACCCCTGGGGACCTTAAATGTTTAGAGAATAGAGATAAGTGAGCAACAACACAACCAACACCCAGACCTCGGCTGCTGTGGTTTCCTGCTGCCGCTTTCAGCTCAAACAGGAAGGCGTGAGTCAGCAATTCCTCCTCTCGCGATAAAATTCCAAGCACACTTTTCTCAGCATTCAGGACAAATCAAAAGGGGCCAGTGCAGCGAAGTGTTTAAGGCAAGCCTTTTTATTGAGGCATGATGACTCATGAGATCCAGTAAAATATGTCTAAAACATCTTTATATTTACAGTCAAAGGGACTTATATATACATACTGACCTGAGAAGCATTTTCTCTAATAGCAGGGGTTTTCTATCATTTCTTTGACTCAGATGTAGCAACAGATTTGCAAAAAGGGAAGGGCAAAAGTCTTTAAATGAAATGTGTGAAACCACAATCACAACAGCCAATGGAATTGCTGCATTAGAGAATGTATTTGTAAATATAATAGGATGGTAAGTTATATCAGTGTTTCCCAACCCTGTTCCTGGAGGCACACCAACAGTACACATTTTGGATGTCTCCCTTTTCTGACCCATTAACTTCAGGTGTTGGAGTCTCTTCTGATGTTATGATAAGTTGATTCAGGTGTGTTTGATTAGGGAGAGGTTGAAAATGTGTACTGTTGGTGTGCCTTCAGGAACAGGGTTGGGAAACACTGAGTTATATGACACTGTAAAAAAAACAATTAGTTGACTTTACTTAAAAAAGTGAATAAACCTATTGCCTTAAAATGACTAAGTAAATGAACTATGAATTGCTTTTACATTCATCTATGTAAGTCAATGACTAGTTTCCAACATCCTGCATATTAATTTGTGTTTAACAGAAGAAAGTATCTCACAACAGTTGGGATAGTTTGATAGTTTTCATGTGTTTTCACACCATTAGGGAAACATATAGGGGGAAAAACTCTCCTGCCGACTGCCATGTCAAAGTTTAAGTGATTTTTCTTTATTAGCCAAAAAGCCAGAAAATTGTTGTGCAATAACATACAGTATTACTAAAAAACGAAGAGACATGCCTGGGCTGTGCTTCTACAGAAATTCCCCATAGAAAGAACAGTCATAAAAGAAGTTTCATGGATTTGTGCCGAATGGTAGCATCATTGACCCATAACAATCTACGGTACCTACAGTATAACTAGGTCAGTAGGTTTGTATAATTTTTGTTCAGTTTCTATTCTAATTCTATTCTGCAGGTCAACTGCAATTACAGTATAAGGGCAATTCTTCAACGACGGGCACTTTTAGCCTTGTGAAGTTGAGTAAAAAAACTTGTTCAAAATTAACGTAGCATAGCCTCATAAGTTTAAACAATTTGTCTAGTTTTAAGATCTGTTAGAGGACAAACTTAGAAATAAAGAGAAATTGTTCATATTAAACATTTTTTCCCCCCATGAACTGAACAAATGTCATTTCCACCACATCTCAATATGCAGCTTTAATTTCAAAATGAAATAAATTATGGCAGTCAAACATTGTCTAAGATCATTTTTGTATTTAGTTTAACCAATATTTCCACAATATTTACAATAATTATACATTTGTCATTAAAATAAATTAGTCCATTAGGACCAAATCCTGAATTGTACTCCTGTCACACTCTAAAATTTAATATTAATTTGGTGAAGAGCTTATTAGAAAATAAATAAATTGAATTTGTATATTGAATAGAGCATAACCTCATAAATTGTGAATACACTTTTAATGTGTGATGAGTACTTTTTAAATATTTTTTTTTTTTAAATATGTGTAATGATGGAAATGACAGGGTGTGGTGGAAATGACACTGAATTAATGCTAATGTAGAGAAACATGAGATATTTATTAGAAAAATTATTAAACACTTAAACTCAATCTACAAATTTACTAAGCATAACCGCACATTTTTTTTGCAGTTTTCACAGTGTTCACGTGGGTTTCCTCTGGGTGCTCCGGTTTCCCCCACAGTCCAAACACATGCGCATGAAATGGTGAATTGTGAAAGTTAAATTGTCCATAGAGTGTGAGTGAGAGTGTATGGGTGTTTCCCTGTGATGGGTTGCAGCTGGAAGGGCATCCGCTGCGTAAAACATATGCTGGATAAGTTGGCGCTTCATTCTGCTGAGGTGACCCGAGATAAATAAATGGACTACGATGAAAAAAAAATTAACGAATAAATAATTCATTAGTACGGTGTCAGACCTCCTTTTGTAGACAGTATACCATCAGTTCATCTCAGGAATCACAGATGCAGGTCCTTCACAGTGGCCAGAGGGATTTTGAGCCATCCTTCTCGCAGAATAGTGTTCAGGGTCACTATGTGATGCTGCTGGAGAAAAATTGTTTCCTGACTCATTTCCCCAAAATGATCAATAATATTTAGTTCTGGTGACTGTGCAGGCCATGGGAGATGTTCAACTTCCCTTTCATGTTCATCAAACCACTCTGTCACCAGTCTTGCTGTGTCTATTGGTGCATTATTATCCTGATACATGCCACTGCCCTCATGATGCAATGTTTGAACCACTGGGTACATATGGTACTTCAGAACGCTTCGGTGGTCTTTGGCAGTGATGCTCTATCTAACACCAGTATTGGGTCTAGGGAATGGTATGATATTGCAGCCCAAACCATCACTGATTCCCCCATGCTTCACTTTGGGCATTAACGGTCTCCGGGTGGGACGCTTCTTTGGGGCTTCTCCACACCGTAACTCTCCCAGATGTGGGAAAGACAGTAAAGGTGGACTCATCGGAGAACAATGCATGTATCCACAGCCCAAGATTTTTGCTGCTGGCACCATTGAAACTGGCATTTAGCATTGGCACGAGTGAGCAAAGGTTTGGCTATAGCAGTCAGCCATGTATATTGACCCTGTGGAGGTCCTGATGAACAGTTTTGGTGGAAACAGGAGATCTAAAGTGCACATTCAATTCTGCTGTGAGTTGGGCAGCTTTGGTTTTATGTTTTTTGGATACAATCGGTGTTGGCAACCTGACATCCCTTTCAAACATCTTTCTCTTGCATCCATAATTACTTCTGTTGGATGTGGTTCTTCTTCTTGGTGGTATGCTGACAGTACTCTGGATACTGTGGCTCTTGATGCATTACAAAGACTTGCTATCTTACACTGTAAATAAAAGCAGGTTTCCACATAATTCAGTCCCAACACAAATCGATTAAGTTAACTTAACACTTTTAACAAATGTTTTTGGATTGAACACAAAAAATTAAGTTGTGCCAATGAAATCTCAAGAATTGGGTTGATTCAGCTTATTTTAAATAAGTAGTTTAAACAAGCAAAAAATATATATTTTTGAGTGTAGTCACAGATGTGCCATCGAGACGCACACCAACAATTTATTCTCTTTTGAACTCTGATCTGCCACCATATGGCATAATGTTGTGTGCACAGCAATATTTTAAGCAAAACTGTGCAATTGCTCTGCTAATTAAACCTTCACACTCCGCTCTTACTGGTGGTATGTAAAATCAATGAAGACTGGCCACCAGCTGCTCAAATTTAACCATGAAACCTCCAACACTACATGTTTCAGTGTTTCAGTGTCATTGTCTAACCCCTGTTCTTTCGCAATCCATATTAATTGTGTTTTGAAACCATGTCATTTCTACCACATGCTTCCGCCACGTTGCCCACTTTGGTGGAAATGACAGTGGTGGAAATGAAAGTTCTACAGTTTATTGTTAAAAAGTTAGAGATAGCTTCACTGAGTAGCTTTAAAATGATACTAGCATTTCATGTATACAAAATACACTTATTTACCTTAACTTTGTTTGTTTTTAAAAACACATTTGAAGGTACAGCATGTTTGGAAATGACATAGAATAAATGTATTTCCTTATCAAGTAGTGCATGACACATGATGCCACTAATGTCAGTGAGTGACACCTGATGCCACTAATGTCAGTAGGCCAACATGTCAGTGATCTTGTGACATGTGCCAGTAGGTGTTAGTATAAGCACATGTTATAAGCACAATAATGTTATAAGTTTCTCTTTGCTTTATTATTTAAAAATGATTAGGCAAATGACACCTATTATCTTATATGCATATATGTAATGTATTTACAACATGCACTTTATTATAACTTTATTCTAACATAACTTTAATAAATCATATTAAATAAACTATTAAATAATAAAATGAATTAATGAATTAACAAGTCCATATTGTAGCCAACAAAGGAACTGCCACAATGCAATAATATATGGCACAACAGATCAGCTTGTCACAATAAGTTTGATATCCACTGACATGTACTGTCAAATGACTAAATATTATGTATAGTAGCAATAAATACCAGAGGTATAACTATGAATTCATAAAATAAATGCTTTTAAATTAAAACATCATGGAGTAGTCAAACATATAAACTAACTTGCGACACAATAAATCATGTTAAAAGTCGCTTAATGATTAAATATGGTTTTGCTCTTTGATTAGTGTCATTAAGCTTCGCCGGGTGTTGATGTCACTGCAGTGACATGCAGTGCGACACTCTGAGTGACACAGGTCACTACACATGCCACTACCGAGTGACACATGACAGTGAAAACCGGACGTGTCACCGGAAGTTTCACTACACTCAGTGGCATGTGCCAGTTGCATCTGTACGTCAGATGTCGTGTCACTTTATGCTAAAACTGCTGCTGCCCAGGTAGCAAAGAATTTGGCTCAGATTTGGCATAAAGCTGGCACAGCAGGCATTCTTCTGGCACTGGCATACAGCATGTGGGCTGAACATGGCCCTGGTTTGGCAGAGGTGGCAACGTCTTTAAGGCGGCACAAGATATCAAATGTAGTATTTGGCATAGATGTTAAAAATTTATATGTGGGCCACATACGTTTGGCCTGTCTTGACCCACTTTTAAAATACATTTAAATTATTTTTGAGTAAAGAAAGAATTCTACCAATCAGGTCACTTCAAGATAAAAGCGAGTCCATAAAGTGAAATCCTTCATGGGTTTATCAAATTCATTGCAGTCGTGACACACCAACATCTGGCCAAGTTCAGGCTCAGTTAAGGGTTATTAATTTGGCTGAGACTTTGCCAAGATTTGGTCCATGTTTGGCCCTTGTTTGGAAGCTAGACTTGGTCCGGTCATGAACTGTAATTTACTGCATGTGGGCCAAGCAAAAGCTGATTGTGTGGGCTAGATCTGGGCCAGAGAATTTTTGTTATGTGGGAACATTTCCATGAACAGACTTTTATATTTATCTATCTGCCTGCTTGCCTGCCAGCCAGCCATATGTACATACATGTGTGTTTTTTAATCTTTGATCAAATTCACTTCCTCTACTGCTTACAGTTTCTCTTATCTGATGACATAAAATCAACTAATAGTAAACCACAACCATCCGATCAGTTCCTGTCTCCTGATAGACAAAATCAATTCCAAATTCCAATTCTACTTTTTTCTTAAATATATGTCACAATAAGAGAAAAAAGCTGACTGAAAGTAACGTTGTGTTGATGGAATGATGATGTTAAACATTGGCTGATAATTAATCGAATAGTTAAAAGGCGTTGGCAGTGGAAATGAGAGTGTTATTTGTTGTCATACTGTATAATGAGGTTGTTTTCTAGCTTTTCACAGCACGTTATATAGATGCATCATGGAATGCATATGATTGCATGAGTGTTTTTGTTTGAATAAAACAAATAGTAGGCTTAGACAAGGAGTCAGCAAGCTCTCTCAGCAAGGTTTTTGTCCAGCTTTCTAAACAGTGTGATTTATATGTACCGAAGACCAATTATCCTAATGCATCATCACTAATTGCTTATCTGCAAAACTTGAACCCATTATAAAGATTACAGAAGGAGGTTTTCTCTGAAAAAGTATGCAATGAGCACCTCTTAATTTAACATCCGGGTTGGCCATTTCCATCAGGCTGCAAAACCTCTTTATGGCTCCATTTACTCTACATTTTCTCCTGGCAAATGCAACAACTCTGATATCTGAATCTTCAAGTCCATAGAAATGTGCATGTGAGGCCAAAGTTTTTGTCAACTGTAAAACTGTTTTTTTCCCTTTTTTTTTGTATAAAACTGTAAAACAAATTACAAAAAATATTATGTTGGCAACACTGCTCAATGCTGGATTGTTCACTCAATGCTTTCAGTATGTTTTTGATAATGTAAAGTGTTTTACATAGTAAAAAAGGGGCAAAAGAACATATATTAAGACAAGCTACAGTTTATGTGAGTTGGCTAGACACGAAAAAATCTTTAAATAAAATATATTAGGCATATTTAAATAAATAAATAAATAAATAAATAAATAAATAAATAAATAAATATGTAATATGTACACATTTTGCACAGAGTTTAGTTAGAAAGCCTTAACTCAAATTATAATAATAAAAAGTCTGCAGTGTGAAACAATATTAGAAAAAATGTAAAACCTCAGCCAGAAAAGGTCTATTTTAATTTGTTTGTTTTGTTGGCTATAGCGTGAAATTATTAATATTAGATTCTGTTAATAAACTCATATAGGCTTCTTCCCTTTTCTGTCTCTCTCAGATATTTCCACTAGGTGGTAGTCAAGCACAATTAAGATTTTAGGTTTCTTTGAGCATCTGTTGCCTCTGATAATGTGCCAGAACACATCATCTGACATAATAAATTATATCTGGTCAAACACTGCACTTTTCTTCTTAATCATACCTGAGAAATCATCTGCCTCGCAGTGAGCATGAATAGGCTATCTCCTAATTAGATGTTAAAGCACACTGTATGAATCTCTACAAACCATTCAGCTCTTCAATATGCTCTTCTCCTCTGACATTTATTAACTTTTTAAACTGTTTTACACCGATAATCTTACAAATGAACCATAAACTGTAAAAAAAAAAAAAAAAAAAAAAAAAAAAAAGAAAAAAAAGGCGTTTCTTTTGAACTTCTGATTCGCCAATGAATCACTGTTTGTGAAGCGTAACAATCTATTCGTTAATAAGATTCAAGCATCGTTATTTCTCACATGAACAGTGAAGTGATGGAAATGGAGATCAATATTTCATTGTTTACTTCTCTGCTTAGAAGACTTCTAGAAGACAATTGGACTTGCTATAATGACTCATTTCCATTATATAGATATTTTGCATAATTTAAAGCTCAAGTTTCAGGCATCATTTTTTGTTTTAATAACAACAAAAGCAGCAGAAACGACCTGTTACCCTGGTATTAATAATAAAAGAGAGGAGAGAACATGCAAACTCCACACAGCAATGCCAGCTGACCCAGCCGAGGCTCGAACCAGCGACCTTCTTGCTGTAAGGCAACAGCACTACCTACTGCGCCACTGCATCACCCAACTCTCAGACACGTTTCAGTAATCAACCGATTCATTGAAAGATTCAAATGCTAATTGCCTCGTGATCGATAGTCTGTCATTGAACCGTAGTCCAAGTTGATGAACCCTTGGTATTTTAACACTTTGATTGAGCTTTTGAAATTGTTAGTCTTAACGTTTATCTAATAAATAATAATTCAATCAACAATAACAACTTCTAAGTAAACGTTGTGCGATTTTGAACCACAAAGGTAAGTATATTTCCCTCGTAGCCTAGGTGAAGTAATGCATTATTTTCATCAAATGTGTGCAGCTCAAGGCTGGTGGTGGCTTGTCAGTGAACTTGAGTTAACATTTTACTCCACTCCTGAACCATACACCAGTGTATAGCCTACACTCTGTATTTCAAACATAATGTTGCGTCTACTGTATATTACATTGTCCATATTTTTACTAACATACAAAGTGTTTAAATTAGTGTTATTCTTTTCAATAAATTAGTGTTATTCTTTTCACACAACACAAAATGTACTTGGCAGTCAGACAAGACCAAAAAACAAAAGGGTCTCTTGTTGGATGTGTTTAATGTAACCTCTGTCCTTGGGTTGACTTTGCTGTGCTTTGTTTCATTTACGCACCCCAGATGGAAGACCGAAATATTCTCCTCACAATCACTCCATCCCTCCCTCCTATACTCACCATCAGCGGACAGAGAGTGATATGAATACAAAACAGTAAGGAAATGTAGAAGAATAAAATGTTTTGTTGTCCCAGTCTAAAGATGCATCCAAGTGGGTATTCTTTTCTTAATTAGAAACTTCATTAAAATTACCAATTCCTCCCTTTGTTTGAAGACTAAATGGTGCCTTACAGAAGTATTCATTTTAAGAGTAGTCTGCCATTTAATCAATTGCCAATCTTGCACATTCACTTGCAGCAGTAATAAGCATAAACCTGACCAGAACAGTGTTTAGAACTGATCAAATTAAATGAAACTTTGAAGTTTGAAAGATTTCAAGGTGCTGCTATTTTACTGTTTTGCTGCATTATCTTTCATGCAGTCTGTAATGTCGCTCTTTGTAAATGTAAGAGGTTTGCAAAATTTCTGAGATTAAAGTGCAGATTACATAATTATTGTCTCCCAAACGAATAATACTGAAGCCAGTCATTTCAGCTTCACTTTCTGCACAAACTAACATAGCGTTGTAACAAATCTACTAGTCTCTGGTTTTTACTGGCTGCCCATGAACAGTTAAGTGTTCAGTTCATGAAATCAGTGTTTAAATGGACATCAGTAATCGAATTATTTGCCTTAATCTGAATAAGACAATAATATGTTGAAGGTGTTTACATGAATTGCATGTTCCTTTCATGATCCTGTTTTACATGTTATAGCACATAATTCGATTAATGTCATGGTTTCACCACACTATCCACATTTCCTCTGGAGTTACATGTAATTTTGGGTGTTTCATTTTTAATTTTTCAACTTTAACTGCAGTTTGGCACTTTCACTTTCATTTAGGAACATTTCATGCATGCCCCCTGAGACAAACGAGATATTGGATGTGAGTATGAACTGCTGGAAGAATGATGTTTTAATGGAATTTGATACCGCCTGTCATATGGGGAAAAACCTCCGCATTTTATGATGCAGGTGTCTGAGGTCCTTTACTGACTCGGTAGGTGCAGAGAATAGTGTCAAACAGCCGTATGTGTATAGACTATTGTTACGCTATCTAACTTTGCACGGCTCCTCAAAGAAAGCCAGACGTGTAATAATAAATTCAATTCAATTCAAATAAATAGAACACCTCTAAACGAATCAAGAGCCCGGAGTCTCATCTCCAACAACAATAACAACAAAGACGTTTTACCAAGAAATAACGTATAGTCAATTTAATTTGACATTTAACTTTAAAGGAGACATAAAAATCTTGCGGAGGTAAAGCCTAAATAACAAACAAAAAACTCAACAACTAAGTTTTTGTAACGCCACGCCAGCAGAGGGAGCCCTCGCCCGACTACTGACTCAGCTCCGCTCCCTCTGTGGTTACTTCCTGTTTGTGCAGTATATCAATGAGTGCTCAGGCCATGCTTCCTTGCGAAGTATTGCCAGTTAATCCTGCCTTACCAAGCGTTGTTCCTTATTGACTTTCATGACTGCTATCCTGTGTTTGACCCTGCCTGCCTTGATCACGTACGTTCTCTGTCTTTGCCCTTTTGATCTGTTTTGGACTGATTGCTGTGTTACTGAACTTCTGCCTGCATATTTACTACGTCTTCTGGATTTGCCCCTTTGCTTGTCGTTTGGATTGGACTGCTTTCCTGTTACCAACTATTTGCCTGTTTATACGTTGATGTCTTTGTCTCTCCCTGTTAATAAACTTCCGCATATGGATTCTAACAAAGCCTCAGCAGCCTCGTTACAGAATACTTCGCCTACCATGAATCCAGCGGAAGTTTCAAGATTGCAATCTACAATTGCATACCAAGGTGAAGTAATAAAGGGCTATAGAGAACAGTTGATGCAACTACAGTCGATCAACGAACACCTGACACATTATATCCGGTCCCTGCCTCCTACCACGCCAAGAACGGTAAGCTTTGCGCTTCCTGATAAATTTGATGGCACTGCTGAGCAATGCAAAGGCTTCCTACGTCAAGTTAAGATTTATATGGAGCACCAGGGTGAGAAATTTGATTCAGAAGAAAAGAAATGTGCATTTGTGATGACGTTATTGACTGGAAGAGCAATTGACTGGGCCGCAGCAGTGTGGGATTCTGACGCTCAAATCAGAACTTCATTGGAGTATTTCATTACACAGATCCGTGAAGTATTTGAATATCCAGATGGAGGAAAAGGAGTGTCTACCCAACTGATTAACCTAAAGCAAGGAAACAGATCCGCTGCTGATTATGCAATTGAGTTCAGAACTATAGCTGCTCAAAGTGGATGGAATGATGTGGCTTTGAAAGCTATGTTTCAACGCAGTCTAGATGTGGATCTTCAGACGGAGCTGGCGTGCAAGGGTGAAGAGTTATCTTTTTCTGAATTTGTCAAGTTGACCATCAAGCTTGATAACCTCATGAGACAAGCACCGCGATATAGAAAAGACACTACAGCCCAAAAAATCTACAATCCAACCATGGTAAATATCGAACATTTCTCCGTGTTGAGTAATAAATCCCTCACGTTACCAGTCACCCTTCAAACGAATGAAGTTTGTGTTGAGTTAACAGCAATGATTGACTCAGGAGCTGCACTTAATATTATCAATAAGCGTATCATTGATAAATATAACATCCCCATTCAAGCCTGCATACCCCCCATTAAGATCAAGTCCATTAATGATACACTTATTGGAAATGGAATCACACACCAAACACAAACACTCACCCTGAAGACTGGAACCCTGCATTATGAATCCATTTCATTCTATGTTGTTGATTCACCCAAGTATGAAGTCGTCTTGGGATACCCATGGCTGCATATTCACGATCCAGAAATATCATGGCATTCAGGAGAATTAACTCGCTGGTCTACCTTCTGTTTAGGAAGATGTATCCAGCAAAAACCACAACCATGTCTGACAACCAGCATAGAGAGTCCAGAGACCCACAAATCAGTAGTCATTCCAGAATGCTATCAAGATTTATCTGAAGTGTTTAGCAAAACCAAAGCAACTCAACTTCCCCCACATCGCCCGTGGGATTGTGCCATTGATTTGCTTCCTAACGCTATGCCACCCAAGAACCGGGTTTACCCGCTCTCACTCAAGGAAAGCCAGGCCATGGACGAGTATATCAATGAAGCTCTAGATTCAGGTTTGATTCGTCCATCCACATCACCAGCTGCAGCGGGGTTCTTCTTTGTAGAGAAAAAAGATGGTGGTCTTCGTCCATGTATTGATTACAGAGGTTTAAATAATGTCACAGTCAAATTTTGCTATCCCCTCCCATTAGTCCCCTCTGCCCTAGAACAACTACGTGAAGCCACCATATACACCAAATTTGACCTGAGGAGTGCCTACAACCTGATTAGAATTCGTGCAGGGGACGAATGGAAAACGGCGTTTATTACCACCAGGGGGCACTATGAATACCAAGCCATGGCCTATGGACTAGCAAACGCCCCAGCTGTCTTTCAGTCATTTATAAATGAGATCTTCAAAGATCTAATAAACAAGTACGTTGTCGCCTACATCGATGATATCTTGATTTATTCCAAGAACGAAGGAGATCATGTGAATCATGTCAGAGAAGTGCTTTCAAGATTGCTGAATAATCAACTATATGTCAAAGCGGAAAAATGTGAGTTTCATGTCAAGCAAACTTCTTTTTTGGGCTATCACATCAGTCATAATGGAGTGAGAATGGATGAACTTAAAGTTAAAGCAGTCACGGAATGGCCAGTACCCACCACGATTAAGGAACTTCAGCGATTTCTGGGGTTTGCAAATTTCTACCGAAGGTTCATACGTAGCTACAGTACATTAGCTTCACCCATGACGTCACTACTTAAAGGTAAACCGAAGAAACTGAAGTGGTCAGAGGAGGCAAACCAGGCATTTAAGGAATTGAAGGAAAGATTCACCACAGCCCCTATACTCAAACATCCCAACCCTAATTCACCGTTCATCCTGGAGGTAGATGCTTCAGATCTGGGCATCGGAGCAGTACTGTCACAACGACATGGAACCCCAGGCAAACTGTATCCATGTGCATTCTTCTCGAGAAAGCTAACATCAGCAGAGCGCAATTATGATGTGGGGAACAAAGAATTACTTTCCATGAAAGAGGCAATCGCTGAATGGAGACATTGGTTAGAGGGAGCCATACACCCATTCCAGGTCATCACAGATCACAAAAACCTTGAGTATATTAAAAGTGCGAAGAGACTTAACCCCAGACAAGTCCGATGGGCCCTATTCTTCACCAGGTTTCAATTCACAGTCACGTACAGACCAGGAAGCAAGAATAGTAAGGCAGATGCTCTATCGCGACGTCATGACTCTCCCACAGACAATATAAATACTCAAGAAACCATACTACCCCCTACAGTAGTCATTGCTCCTGTATCATGGGACATTATGGAAGAAATCCACCGTGAACAACAAAACGAGGTTCCGCCACCACAATGTCCACCCAACAAAAACTACGTCCCCACAACCTTACGTCCTAGAGTCATGCAATGGGTACATACATCCATATGTGCAGGTCATTCAGGTATATCTAGAACGATCCATCTTGTCCAAAACTCTTTCTGGTGGCCAATGATGAGTAAGGATATAACCAATTATGTCAAGTCATGCCAAGTCTGCGCCAAGTCAAAAACACCCAAGGAATTGCCATCAGGACTCCTCAAGCCATTACCTATACCTCAACGACCATGGTCCCATCTATCTATAGATTTTATAACCGACTTGCCTCCATCCAACACATTCACCACCATTCTGGTGATAATAGATCGTTTCTCCAAAGCATGTCGTCTGGTTCCATTACCAAGCCTACCCACAGCCATGGAAACTGCTCAAGCCTTGTTCCAGCATGTATTTCGTACATATGGACTACCGGAGGACATTGTGAGTGATCAGGGTGCACAGTTCACCTCACAGGTCTGGAGGGCTTTCTGTCGCCAGCTAGATATCAATGTAAGCCTCACATCTGGGTATCATCCACAAGCTAATGGCCAAGTTGAACGTCTCAACCAGGAAATAGGCCGGTATCTCAGAACATACTGCAGTAGAGAACAACATCGCTGGTCTGAGTTTCTCCCTTGGGCCGAATACGCACAGAACTCATTGACTCACTCATCAACGGGACTTACCCCCTTCCAATGCGTGCTGGGATTTCAGCCTCCATTGTTCCCGTGGTCTGGTGAGCCGTCTTCAGTTCCAGCGGTCGATGAATGGATTCAACGTAGTGAGAGGGTGTGGGACAGTGCCCATGTCCGGCTCCAGCGGGCTGTGAGAACACAGGAGTTCCAGGCCAATCGCCGACGTCGTCCACATCCTCCCTACCAACCAGGACAGCGGGTCTGGCTCTCTACACGGGACATCAAGCTACGGCTACCCAGCAGGAAGCTCAGTCCAAGGTACGTGGGTCCTTTCAAAATAATTAAACAAATCAATGAAGTGACTTACCAACTAGAGCTTCCTGCTAATTACCGCATATCTCCTTCCTTCCATGTGTCCCTGCTCAAACCGGTCCACCCGGAGACTGACCCCGGCCAGGAGGCCGCAGAACCACCCCCACCATTGGACATTGATGGGAATCCGGCATACAGGGTTAATGTGTTGCTGGACTCAAGGAGAAGAGGGGGTCAGCTCCAATATTTGGTGGACTGGGAAGGATACGGACCTGAGGAGAGATCATGGGTTGCTGCCAAGGACATTCTCGACCCTTCCCTCATCGAGGAATTTCATCGAGCCAGGCCCGACCGACCAGCTCCCAGACCGCGGGGGCGCCCACGTCGAGCTCCAGGAGTCGCTCCTAGAGGGGGGGGTTCTGTAACGCCACGCCAGCAGAGGGAGCCCTCGCCCGACTACTGACTCAGCTCCGCTCCCTCTGTGGTTACTTCCTGTTTGTGCAGTATATCAATGAGTGCTCAGGCCATGCTTCCTTGCGAAGTATTGCCAGTTAATCCTGCCTTACCAAGCGTTGTTCCTTATTGACTTTCATGACTGCTATCCTGTGTTTGACCCTGCCTGCCTTGATCACGTACGTTCTCTGTCTTTGCCCTTTTGATCTGTTTTGGACTGATTGCTGTGTTACTGAACTTCTGCCTGCATATTTACTACGTCTTCTGGATTTGCCCCTTTGCTTGTCGTTTGGATTGGACTGCTTTTCTGTTACCAACTATTTGCCTGTTTATACGTTGATGTCTTTGTCTCTCCCTGTTAATAAACTTCCGCATATGGATTCTAACAAAGCCTCAGCAGCCTCGTTACAGTTTTAAAACCTCTTACCTGCACATGAAATAAAACAAATTAAACAACATTCACGTACCTTCCTACTAACCACAATACATGAGAAAACTTAATAAAATATAAAGGCACCCTTCCTTTTCACATGCGTCTTCGTATTGATCTCAATAAGTCAACACTCAGCATTAAATTTTCACAATATCGCCAAGCAAATACAACACAAGTTTGTTTTTCACAAATAAACAAAACAAGCCAGGAAAGAGGAGACTCTACGAACGATGTTCCAGCCCAGTTTAAATGGACTTCACCAACATGCCGGCAAGCTTCCAAGCTTGGTAGGCTCTTAATCAGAGTATTGTCATAACCGCATTAAAATCTAATTATTGGTGTCCATGTAAACATACTGACTGTTTTACTCCCTGTGAATGTGAAGTTGCCTGCGTTTCCAAATGCTTCAGGCTCAAATTTATACTGTAAAACCAATGCTATCCTTACTCTTCATTTCATAATAAAACATAAAGAAGTAAATGAGTTTTCATGTTCACCAATAAGAATTATTTCCTATAATTGGAGTAAGTTTATTAAGGTTGTTGCTCATTACTGGTTGTTGAGATCTGTGAAGAGAGTTTTGTAATGTTCTGATTGTATGGTTTGCTGTTTGTATATTTGTAGCTCTAATATTATAGAGATAAGAGTCCAAATTAGGTATAAATCACCATTGCACATTTATGATCTTAATTTGGATCGTTCATTTGTTCACAGTTTTTTCCCTAATGTAAATAGAAAAAAGTAGCATGAAATTTGAAAATGAACAGCAGTTTAGATATCTGCAAAATATGCAGACATACAGGAGATGCTGCTCATGTTGATGTATGGTGTCACATCCCCCTCGCTTTTGTAGTTTGAATAATTTCCTGAATTATTACTAACAAATTCATTTTAGCCAAGTTTTTACAAAAGCTTCGGATATGTATTTCAATTTGGGACTTTTGAAGCTGCCCATCGATGGATTTACTCTTCAGTGTTTGGACTTTCAGCAGTGAAAAAATGCAAAATAGCACGCACATCACTTTAAATGGGTGTCATAAATCAGCCAAACAGCTAAAAGTGCAAAATTATTTATTCAAAAATGCGGCAACACCAAAGCTCCAAAAATGCCAATTTATTAAATTAAAAAGGCTGATGCAAGGCGTATACATATATTGGTTGTGTATTGTCCAAACATTCTCAGTTCAGTGAATATTAGCTGTTACCATCAGGAAAAAGACTGAGAATGCCAATGTTTTAAACCAATAGATTGAAGCTTTCGTTTGTTCCTACCTCGATAAAGCTGCTGAACTCCACCCAGAGCAATGTATCTGTAGTACATTAGCACCTGACTGTGTTCTGTGCTTTAAATATTTCATATTTATATTTTTATACATAGTCTGATTCTGTAAACAATGTATGTTCTTAATTGTTTGTCCGTAATTGTTTTGTTTGTTTTATTTATTTTATTGTCTGCCCTAGAGCAACATTGTAGCACCTTTTGCCCAAGACAAATTTCCTCTCGGGGACAAATAAAGTTTATCCTAATCCTAATTGGTGTTGCCGCCTTTTTAAATATATAATTTTGGACTTTCAGCAGTGAAAATAAACCACACTGTACTGAACTAAGCTGAACTTCAACTCTGAAAACTGGACTGACACAGTTTCAATTTACCAGAGCTTCTATGTTAAGCTGTTTGCCACAATCTACATTGTAAAAGCACTATAGAAATAAACATGAATGGAATTAAATTGAGAGAGTTTTAAAAATCCTTAGCAACAATGCAGATCCCTTAAGCACATAACTATTACAGTGTGAGGACATTGTAGGTGGATGATTATTATCAATCTATAGAAGTTACATTGTTGGCATACATATTAATGTTTTTTTGACCTAGAGTACTGTCCTTTCTGATTATGGAATTGTCCATCGCCTTCTGTCTTCCACTCCCAGAAACGATTAGAAAGCTCTAGAGAGCCTGTTGCAGGAAAAATCAATAGCCGTACGTGCTCATTCTTTTATTTTTATTAAACAAACAGAAAAGACACTTTGCTTTGGTGGGAATGTACTTCCTCAGATATTTCATTTACTATTCCATAGATTTTTTTTTGCCATAGTTTTTCTACAGCTGTTCTTTCTTCAGTTCTACATCCTGCAAACATACAAAACAATTCTTACTTTCTGATATCTTTTCGGAAATATTTAATCGTTCATTTACTTCTACCCCCCCTCCCCCCATTCCAACTTTAAATTATTTATGTCATTTTCGATATCTAAAGGCTCATTTGTGTAAGTAATATGCATTTTGGAAAGAGAAGGGCTTATAAATTTATGTTGAAGGAACATCTTATCCAAGCCAATATTTTTGTTGAGTCCTTTTCAAATGCAGCATGTCATCCTACTCTGCATTTACTAATTAATTTATTTTGAAGCAATGCCAGATGGAATGTGCTCATCCAAGTGTTACTGTTTTCAGGCAGCCATGAAGAAAAACTGATAAAAAAAGTTACAATACTGAGTGAAAATTAGTTACCTGTACAATTTTTATGCTTCTCTGTCTCTGATTTTGCTTACCTCTGCTATTACCTTAATAACTTCCAGAGTCATAGAAATCGTTCTGTACAGTTTTCTGGAACAAGTACAGCATATTTCTGAGAACCTGCAGAATATGTGTGTTAGAAAAAAAAGAACTACATGCTGTTTGAAATTTATTCCATTCTATGCCTTTGAAAAGAGACAAATTACTTACCATGGCCTGATTACAGTCCCTTTTTCTGCTCCACAGGTGTCTAAAAGACATTACACAACTTCAGCCCATTTAAGGACCTGCAGTCTGTCTTTTAATGCAAAGCAGAACATTTTGAAACATACTTAGAATAATCTCAAAGCAAGCCTTGAAAAATAAGATTTATTATGTGGTCTGTGCATTCAACTCTGTTCAGTTGTAATTGTAGCCTATTGAATCGCACCACCTTGTGATCAATTTTACAAAAACTGACCCTGGGCCACAAAACTAGTGTCAAAATGATCTATTTTTCAATCGTTAGAATGTTAAGTAAAGGTCATGTTCCATGAATACATTTTGGAAATGTTCTACTTTAAATATATCAAAAGGTTGTTTTTGATTAGTAATATGCATTGCTAAACTTAATTTGGACAACTTTAAAGCATATTTTGTAATTATAAAAAAAGTTTAAACCCTCAGATTCCAGATTTTTATTTATTTGTGTCATGGCCAAACATTGTCCTTTTCTATCCTATCAAATAATATAGGGTCACAAAATGATACACAAAATGTACAAAATTTGTCATATGGGTGGTACAGCTTTATGTTAAGGGTCCACATAGGCAATACCTAAAAGTAAGTACAAAAGAGTAGCTTTTGAAAATGTACCACACCACATTTTTGTATCTTTATTACTGACAGTGTTGGTGAAGATGAATAAATACAGAATGGAGCTGTTTATGACACAATATAATAAAACATTATGACTAGTCAAAGATGAAGTGAAGATTCAGTGACTAATTTGTACAATCTCATTCATACCACTTAGGATGATTTGCTTATTTCCCAATGACGGTTGGGTTTAGGGGCAAGGTTGGGTGCCACGCCTCATTTTTAAAATTGTACATTATCATACAACTAAACTTGTATGAATTCTTACGAATTAGCCGCTAAACTGACAAAATGTAAAATAGTTACGTTTCCTCATGAGATGAGGCTGGAAGATCTGTTATTAACATGCCCACACACAACACAGACACACGGAGTAAACAAAACACAACCAAGTGACAACAACAAAGATCACAGAAACAGCGCACGCATCCGCAACCGTGACACACATATTAAGGTCTGGGTAGATCAGACTATTAGCAAACAATAATTTCTTGTACTAGACACTCACGACTTTTTGGTTTTCTTCATTGCATCTTTGTAATTTGTTTTCTCTGTAGAGCTGCTTTTACCTCTCATTATTTATTAACTAAACAAGCAAATGAACCCAATGTAAATCCTGAATCTAGGGGTTCTGCCTTAAACCTTTAGTCCTCATAGAGTATTATATTTATTTAGCCGAAGCTGAGGAGAATGTCAGAGTATATTTCAAATAAAGGATTTATATTCCTCAGCATTTGTGAAGAACGTGTTCAGATTGATAGTTGTTTGTGGCCACCAGACAGTCAAGTTTCTGATAAAGTTATGGAGTGATGGTGACACCTAAATTGACTCTCAAAAGTCCACTTTAACAAATAAAACATGGTTTGGAAAGCAATTAAACAAATCTTTATTTTTACATAACAGCTGACACCCCAGATTATATTGCAACAGCTGAAATCACATAAAATAGTGTGAATTCCTTAGCAAATGTTTACAGTACATTTTTGAGCTGTAAATATTTATATTAAATATCATACAATAAGCATGTTTAATGCCTGAAAAATACATTTACTCTTAAAAATAAAGATTTCAAAAGATTTTGATGGCATACACACTTAGAAAAAAAGAATGTGCTGTCTTGGGAGAAGCATTTCTATGTATATAGAACTTTTTAATGATCCAAAGAATATTTTATACTTTAAACTACCTTTTGTGTAATAGAAAACATATTTACATGTTAAAGGTTCTACCAATAAAGGACCTTAATTTTTAAGATTCAAAAATAGGATTGGTCGATACTTGGTCCTTAAGTTCATAAAACCTTGGACTAAACTTTCTGCATGGTGAACATGAATTAAGATGACTTTTACAAGTCTGTCATGAATGTGATGATAGCAGCGTTTCCTGCTTGGGTTTGGAGCTCTGATATGTGGACTCTTGTTCACTGCTGATTGGCCATTGTGTTTATGTGCTCAACAGATATGGCTGTGATTAACTCTAATGATTACTGGTTTACAAAAGCGCTTGCGCAGACATCGAAGTATATGAGAGCTGTGTTTATGAACTGATCTATCAGAAAAGTTAAACAGCATTCAAATGTTGACAGACACGTCATTTAATGCTGACAGATTCAACTTTCAAACACAGACTTCTCTGTCTCGTCAAAGGAAATAAAATTATTATTTTTTTAAATTATGTAAATAAAGTAAATTTTAAAAATGCTTACTCCCAGGGCCGTTTTAAATCGAAGTTGATATTTAGCTGCACCATGTTGGTGTTTCGTAACATCTCATTTTTACGAGGTGGGTCATTAGCTTGACGCTCAACCCCAAACTGGAGGACCAGGACGTAAACACATACACTACGGACAATTTAGCTTAGCCAATTCACCTACAGTGCATGTCTTTGGACTGTGGAGGAAACCGAAGCACCCAGTGGAAAACCCACGTGAACACAGGGAGAACATGCAAATTCCACACAGAAATGCCAACTGACCTATAGTCAAACCAGCGACTTTCTTGATGTGAGGTGACAGTACTACCCACTGTGCCACTGTGCCACCCAAATTTTAAAATCAGCACTTTAAATATACAAATCTTGCATTTCCTCATGTGTTACCTTTATGTTTAGTCAGTCAGTATGGACCACAGAAAAGATTATAGGCTCTTGTTCTCTCTCTCCAACTCTGCACCATCACGTCCACCCATTTTAAAAAAAAGATAATGTCCTTTTAAGTAGGTAAATTAAATGTTTATTAATGTCTCACTGTCTTAAATACTGTCTTCTCTAAAATATTTGACTGTCAAGTGCAGTGACAAGGGGTTTTAATGGTTAACACATTAAAGTGTATTAAGGAAATTAGACAAAATGAAAATGATATTCAACACAAGCTAGTTTTATGATTGATGCATGGTGTCACTAATATGTAGGACTGTTTTAGAACTGTAAGTAGAAATAAATTTTTGAGCCACTGTGCTAAACTGACCTTTAAAACCCTTTCCAGTAAGGTCTGTGACAGTCTGGAAAGTTGAATTATGTCAGACAGATGCTCTGTGATTAACATATTTATGTTTCAACCTTCAAACTTACTGTAAAAAAAATCTTAATAAAGGTCAAAGCAGAGGCTTAACTTTGCATTTTCAAATTCTTTTCATATTTTCAATAAGATCACTTTGTATAAAATGTTAGAAACATTAGTAAATATAGGACCACCAGGAATTTTGTATTTGTGCGTTCAAATAGGCGTTATTTTCAGTGTGAAAAATGTAATGTCTGCTGTATAAACTTAATTAATTAACAAAAAACTATAAAGCTATACGTTTCTCATTTTATTGCAACAGCTTAAACATCGTGCTACGCTTAATTAAAATGACCCTTTTTCTCCAAAACTCACCTCAAAACAAAATGTTTCTTAAAGTGATAAAAAAAGAGCCTATACCTCGATATCAGTGTTTGGCTTTATAACGAATGAACAGAACTCACTAAGTCTTGGCATTGAGGACTGTAGGAACACTTGGATCTCGGCTTGTGCGCACATTTATAAATAAATATTTCCGCTGGCGTTCGCGCGCATCAGAAGCGCTGGCACTGGCCGTGGTGCTGATCGCCGCGCGCGCGCAAGATCGACACTGAAATGCACTGAGCGTCAGGATCTGAACACCTCCGACTCTGAGATTGAACCTGATGCTCTCTCACAACCCGCACTATCGGAGGAGAACCTGAAATATTTGATCATGAATCTGAAGTGAGACGGAAGCCCTTTGGAAGTCGAAGGAAAGTCAGTGTTAAACCTGCTGCTGACATGGACGTTCCGGCACGTGTTTTAACAGGCTTTGTGAACATGATGTCCATCGTGAGATTCTTATTATACTTTTCTTAATCTGATTTCGCTGGATGAATATAATAATGTCGCTTTAAAAATCCCACTAAAGAAGCAAAAGACGACAACGACATTTCTTTGGATTGTTTGACGTTTGAAGTGAAGAAATGGCTCGCGTTCTTGTCCTTGTGAACTCTGTCGGACTGTTGCTCTTCGGCAGTGAAATGTTTATTGTGGGAGCAAGTAAGTTTATTTGTTTTGTGTACTGTAGGTGTTGTGTCTTCTGTTGAATGGCTACACGTGAGCGTCTTCAAATGAGATTGACTGAATCTTTGCTGGTTTGCATGGGAGGATGAGTTCGAAGTCTTTGTGTCATGTAGATTACATAAAGATCATGACTGTTGAATTCAGAGAGGTAAACTGTTATTCTGAATGATTTTAACATGACCAAATATGTGCTTTGATGAGCTCAAACGTGTGGTTTAAGAGGTTCAAGGAGAGTTTAAACTGATCAACGAGTTTTTAAAATTATTGCTGAATGACATTTTAAGCTGATTTTTAAAATTAAATTCGGAGGATAATCAGAATTCCTGCATATTCATGGAAAGTGGTATGCTATTTATGGAAAAGAAAATGGCTGAATATAAAAGAATATAAGATAATATCAACATTTGACTAACAAACATCTGCAGTTCTGATTCATAATAACATTGCCCTAATAAGAGAAGCTCAATTAAAAATAAATATAAACAAAGTAGTTAATTGCTTTTAACTAAAGCTTGCATGGATTTCACAGTTAATTAAGCATTTTATTGTAAGAAATCTCTGTTAATATTTAAGCAGTTTCTAAATGCTTTTATCCAAGGCATTTAACATTGCAATTCTTTTTTTCTTCTTCTTTTTTTTTCTTCTTCTTTTTATTAATATTATTATTTAAATGAAAATGTCATTGGCTCCCTATAGGAATTGAACCGCTGACTTTGGAATTGCTGTAGAGACATGCTCTACTTTTAGAGCTAAATAATACATTTTAAAGGAATAGTTTACTTAATACTTACAATATTTATGTGACTTTTTTCATTAGTGAAACATTATTGAACATTTCAGCTTAAACTGTGGTCCTTGGTGAATCATGTAATGTAAGTCATTCATTCATTCATTCATTTTCTTTTCGGCTTAGTCTACAAAAACATACAAACAAAACAAAATTATCACCTGTGTCTCCTGATGATTCATTGGGGTCATATAAAATAAGACAAAAGTTTATTTCAAGAAACTTAAACATTTACATTATTATTACCTGAGTGTTTTTGTTGACCTTCTGTTTTACTTCATAAGACCTCAGTGTGTTGTCATGAACCACAGGTAATTATTTAGTTTAACCTGTAAATATTTATTGGACTCTCAAAGTGCCAGTAGCCTCCAGTTTGAATTTTGTGAATGCCAAGGACCACAAATTCACCAAAAAATCTCCTTTAATATTCTACTAAAGGAAAAAGTCACATAAGTAAATTAGTGTTAAATATTAATTTTTGGGTGTTACATTATCCAAATGAATCTTCTAAAATCATCGCAATATTTTACTAAAACACTTTTACCTATACTGTATCTTTCTTGACTTTTTTGTGTATTAGTGAGAATGGCATGACGGTGGGAAAGTGTCTCAGGAAAATACTTTCCTGGTGTATTGTTCGGATCCTTTTTCTTTTTTTCCTGATTGAGTCATCTGGGATTTTGTGCTTGCTTTGATAGGGCAGCTGCTGCTGCTTCTGTTCTCAGAGACAGTGTCTGAATTATGAACACTTCCAGTGCTGAAAGTTGCTCCTTAGAAACCAACATCCTTTTGCAAAATAGATACACCTGTCAGAGGAAACATAGCAGAATAGTGCAATATTCATTCTCAATGACTGCATTAAATGCAAGAACTCACTAGAGATTATAACACTAAATGACCTCTGCAGCTGGATTTTACTTAAGTACACAGTCACAACATAAATATTTAAACTGTTGGAAATGATGCACATGCATTGCAAAATACGCACATTTTATTCAATTTAACTAGAGGGATATGGGAGAAATTATGATCATGCAGCCTGAAATCTGCCCTAGTTTATGATCCAGAGCAGCTTCTTTTTCAGAGATTTAGAACTGGGGAATAATTTAAATTCATCTTGCTTTCTGTACCTTGACAACAGACACCTGAAATGAGCTAGTTAGTGCCACGGAGAGCTGAAAATACTTTAGCAAAACCACAAAATGACTGAACTCGTGTTAAATCAAGAACACATCTGATGCTGATGAAACAGATGCATGTCTGTAGTATGTCAAACATTCACCTACTGTAAAACACATTGAGAATGAACTGAAACCAGATTCTGAAGATAATATGTCTAAATGGTAAACAAAGCAAAGTCGAAGCTGTTAGATTTTTAAAAATGAAATTCTCAACGAGCACATATGGATATCTGTGTGTCTGGCCATGTAGTGGACATCCATAGTATTTGAGCTGAAATTGACTTCCTGTTAAATATGTTCAGACTTCCAACACCTCATCTGGCCCATAGTGAGGTGACAAGAGAATTGCATTGCCAGACCAGACCTGGTGGACTGTGGTCACCAATTAAATTGACCTTAAACTGCCACAATGTCCAATTCCATCTCCTGTGGACCCAGCGAGGGGAAGTGTTCACGGATCACTGATCGAGATGACACAAACCAATCCAATGAGTTTACTTAGCAGGGAACATCACTGTCTGTGACAAATGAAGGTTGCGTTTGTGCACAGGTGATATGTGTCATCCATTAAGTCTATTGTCATGTTTGGACATATTGGAGATGCAGTGTTAAATTACTGACATGTAAAATGTGCATTGAGAGAACATTTTATTATTTAGTTTCACTATATTTAGATTAAATATTTTATTCACACCATATAAAATTTAAAACATATGTTACCATCACTTCATATGCACACTAATGATATGAGGTCTGTAAATACTCATATTTTGTGTAAGAATGAGAAGCAAAGATTGTACTGTTTGCAGAAATTAGGATCATTCAATATAGATGAATCACTCATGTGCATGTTTTACAGTTCAAACATTCAGTAACTGTTATATTTTTCCTTGCTTTGTTGGTTCAATTCACTTGTGAAAAATAAGAGATGTTTGGAGAAACTTGTGAACCTAGGAGAAAAAATAACAGGGAGAAAACAGATGACTATGGTTCAGTTATACAGTACCACAGGCAAGTTTTGAGTTAAGCTCGGAGTATCATGTCAGAGGATTCCCATCCTATGCATCATGAGTTTTATCTTCTCCCTTCTGGTATTCGTCACAGAACTCTTATGAGTAAAACAAATTAGTTAAAACTTTCATTCATCCCCACAACTGTAAAGTTTTTACATTTGTGCAATGTGTATTTTTTTCACCACAGCCATGTAAACTTGCAGTTCAGGACCGGTTACTCACTGAGACTAAGCAAGGCTGAACCTGGTCAGTACCTGGATGGGAGACATAGGAAAACTAGGTTTTCTGTTGGCAGTGGTGTTAGTGAGGCCAGCAGGAGCGCTCAACCTGCACTCTGTTTGAGTCCTGATGGCCCGATAAATTGAAGGGGACATATACTGTCAGTGAGTGTTGTCTTTTGGATGAGACATTAAACAGAGGTCCTGACTCAACGTCAACATTAAAAATCCCATGGCAAAAGAGTAGTGGTGTAACACTGGTGTCCTGGCCTAATTCCTTCCATCAGCCCTTACCTATCATAGCCTCCCAATCATCCCCATCCATTGAATTGGCCCTATCACTGTCCCTCCACTCCACCAATAGCTAGTTTGTGGTGAGCGCACTGGCGCCGTTGGCCTGTGTCTTCTGTCACATCATCCAAGTGGATGCTGCACACTGTTGGTGGTGTGAAGAGATGCACTGCAAGATCAAAAGTAACATTTTAATTTAATATTAAATTCGGTACTGTCAAGCAAAAATGTACCCTTAACGTTACATGAATCTGTACTGCATTTGTCCCGTGGAATTATACAATCTTGTGATATTACCACATTCAGTTAAGAAATGTCATCATTGTGGAACATGCAGTATATCATTACTATACAAAATAGCTGTGAGAGCTTTTCTAATTCTCTTATGCCTGTACTGTAGGTACACGCTAGCTCAGAAAATATTTTAACAATGCAGAATCATATGAACTTTCTGAATCCTTCATTAAACTGATTATCTGAAAACCACTGATTGATTAAGGAATTCAGTCAAAGTAAAGCTAAACACATAATTCTGCATTCAAGACAAAGTAAGAGCTGAGAGGTTTTTCATTGAAATGTCTTGACTTCTGACCTCAGCACTTTCCAGTCATTTGTACTGCAATCACATTCACATGCGCAACATACAAGAACATGATAATTTTGCTTCTTGGTCAGATTATTTGGTTTAACTGAGCTAAAGCAACTTGATTCTTGAACATTTTTACAATTTAATTGTATTGTTTTCAATCCACTTTATTAAAAATTTATTTAGCAACTTAATAACAGGGCAGCACAGTGGCTCAGTGGTTAGCACTGTCATCTCACAGCAAGAAGGTTGCTGGTTTGATTCCTGGCTGGGCCAAGAGGCATTTCAGTGTGGAGTTTTCATGTTCTACCCATGTTCCTGTGGGTTTCCTCCGGGAGCTCCGGTTTTCCCGACAGTCCAGAAACATGCGCTAGGTGAATTTGATTAACTAAATTGACTGTAGTGTATGAGCGTGTGTGTGAATGAGAGTATGGATGTTTACTAGTACTGAGTTGCGTCTGAAAGGGCATCCGCTGCGTAAAACTTATGTTGGAATAGTTGGCAGTCTATTCTGCTGTGGTGACCCCTGATAATCAGAGACTAAGCAAAAGAGTTCTGTAGTCTCTTCTCACTTGAATTCTGTAATCTCTTCTCACTTGCCCATTACAAATGTTACAAAAACAATGTTATTTGTTCAATTGTTATTTCGACATGGCATATTTTGTATTGTTCAATAAAACAATAATTTTTTAAAATTAACTTGGGAAGAATTAATTACAATTAAACTATGCACTTTTTTAAAGTTGAATTAAATGTACTTTTCTAGTAATCTCTAATTCAGTCAAACTGACCAAAAATATTGGACCCTATACATAATTTGTTTCTATTTTCAGACCAGCGCCATCCCAAATTTTCATGTTTTGCGCCAGGTTGTTTAAATAGCGAATCCATTTGCCCCACTTTGTGGACTCATGGGTGTTCTGATGTACAGCAATGCACAAACATTTGTATAATGTTATTATTATCAGCAGTATTATTTATTAAATACAAATTTATATTTGTTTTAACTAGGCTAATGGATGTTTTCAGTGGTGTGTGTACAATACCGTTCCCTTATCTACGAAAATAAAGGAGTAAAGTAAAGAGTTAAAGTAAAATAAAGAGAAAGTAAAGAGGCCAAATGGAGAAGGCTCATTCTTTATCCTCGCACTGCAGATTGTTTGTTTAACTGTTTTCTCGCTAGTGAAGCGTTCAATTTTTCCAATTACAAAGTCCGCCGTGTAAAAAGCAAATGCTCCATGGCGTGATGCAACTGACTTTTAAAGAGAATGAGAGACTCTGATTGGTTTAATGCACATTATATAGAGCCCATTATGTTAAACTGTGTATAACTTAATAAAATAGTTGAAACCTGCTTAACTTATTAAAATAAGTTAAAGTAACATAAAACATTTGCTGTCATGTCTTTTTGTCTTTTCATTTTTACAGTGTTCTTGTGATAAGTCACTAAAAACATTTTATGATCTTAAAATAACAAAACCTTTATTTTAAAAATGCTTGCTTGGTCCACTATTCTTCCATTCTTTTCCACAGTTTGATAACTGTACTGTACCTTCATCGCCTAGTGTCATCCACACTGTAAAAAATACTAATCTTTTAGTTGAGTCTACTTAACTTTTTTAGTCATCTCAACGTATATCAATCAAACATTGTTAAACTTTGTATAACTAAAAAATGTAGTTGAAACCTCATTGAAATAAGTTGAAGTTACATAACATAATCTAATTCTCTTTTTTATAGTGCTAAGATTTTCAGGCAGGTTTTTCAGTGAAATTCTCATGTCTTTGTACACACTGAGACACTGTATGCACAGTGACAGATCTTCTTTATCCGCTTCAGTGCTGAACTGCAGAGCCATTCCAGCTGCAGTGTTGAACTGATTGTTTTTTTTTTTCTACAAACGTAGGAATTGTAGGGAGCTTGAGTTCTTCATCTTGTCCTCAAAGCACCCTGTTGAAGGGTAGTGTGGGGTGTTGTGGTGTTGAGGTGACACCTCGCTCTGCTGGGAAAGTGCTGTGCTCCCCTGAGGCTGAGATTTGCTCCCTCGATGGCTTTGTGTTGATAGAACACCCCGCAGCTCCATCTGTGAGTGCATTGTCTATCCAGAGAGGATCAGACAGCACAACATTTCACCAAATCTTTCATGAAGTACCAGAATCCATGCATGCCTGGAGGTCGATATAGAGCTCCAGATAACGTAGTGACGGACTGAGATGGCGTGAGAGAGATGCCACATTTAGGTTGTGAAGACAAATGGCTTTGTGTTATGTTCTCTTTATTGCATTCAGCAAATAGACCTCTGATGCAGTAATGGGATTCATTCAAAACCTAAATTTAGCAGTTGGAGGAATCAATATGCACATTTGCAATTTAGACAGAGGTTGAGCGGACTTGCATTATTTAACTTTTAATGGGGAAAAAAGGCTTTTTTCGGAGACTAAATGTGTGTTTTTAGCTTGCAGGATCAAAGCCGCACGGAATTCTCCATTTAAATTCCGCAGACTTTAAAAACACACATTTATTCTGCTTTCACACAGATGGTGGTTGAACTTGCATGTTGAAGGTCTCTTTGAAGGAGATTCTGGAGCGGACCCGTGTCTGCAAAACAGCTGAAGTGCTGTTATGTGCCTGTTTTCTGTGAATTACTCTGACAGAATCTGTCTGTGTCTCACGTGGCCTTTTCCTTTTTAACTGTATGCTCAGTGTTTTACCCAGAGTGACCTGCGCTCTTCTTCTGTCTGTTACGTAACAGATGTGAGTGCATTTGACTTGTGCTGGAGTGCTTGAGACGTGACAGAGGGAACGACAGACATTATATGTGATGCATGATCTTACTTCACATTAGGTGTAAATGGGTTTTATGTGAGTGAAGGTTTTATGATGCAATAAACATAAATCACTCTTCGTTAAATGCTAATGAAATAAGTAACACATACTGTACTATTGATATCTATTGATATTTGCAATGCATATTCAGATACTCAAGTGTAAAAATATTTGCTTATTAACTAATCTTTAATTTTAATTTAACCTTCAAATTGTATTATGCAAACTTCTCTTTAGCATAATTTGTTTTGTTATGCAAACTACTTATTTCCTCCAAACCCCCCCCCCCCCAAAAAAAAACAGTGTTGTCATTTAGATTCTAAAATGGCAATTGGTCAAAATAAAAATAAAAAGGCCATGTTTTCAGAGGTGTTTTCCAACAGGCAACTTGATGTCAAAACTAAATCCAAAAACACATGACAAATGCTAATCAGTTTGATGTCAATTGACTACCTTGATGTGAAAGTCTTACATTGGTGTCAAAAAGTGTTTACAGGACTGTCCTGTAATCAGGTTTTTGTGTGTTTTGTATGTTTTTTCCAATGTTGAATGTCAATTTGATGTCATTTTGACATCAAGGTAGTTTCCATGCATTGTAGGAATACCAAATCCAGTGTCAATTTTGAATTTTGAATTGAACTTTCATATGAACTAAACCTTTCTTATTTTGGCAGTCTAAAGACCAAGGTTTTGACATCAAATCGATTAGCATTTTTTGATGTCGTTGATGTCAAGCTTGATGTCAATTTGGTGATATTTTGACATTAAGATTCCCGCTGAAGCTGGGTTTTATCAAAGTCCCATTAAGGCCCCGTTTACACTAATACATTTTAGTTTTTAAACGCATACGTTTTGCAGCAGTTATGCCATACTTCCACACTACGCTGGAGTTATCGAGTGCCGAAAACTACGCTTTTTCAAAACGCTCATTTCACTGAGAGACAATCTTTAAAACGCTTCTCGGGCAGTATGCATGGGAAGTCTGTTAAAATGGGGAAACATCAAATTCTCCAAAACTGCTTGTCAAGCTTACGATTGAATTTCATATTTGGAATCACCAATAAAATTAAACAACAACTGTCTCATAAGTTTCATTTCTAAACGTTCGAATTTCACAAAATCTGCAATAACTCTTGTCTGGTCCGTGCCTCTCCCCTGGAGTATTGTCAGTCGATAGCGGTTAATGATTGGCTCTTGTTCTAGAAGGCGGGCGTTATTCGCCATATAGTGATCGATAATTATCTCATGTTCAAGATAAGACAGGCTTTATTCGCCATATAGTGATCGAGGAATGGCTCCTGTACTAGAAGGGAGGCTTTATTCGGCATATTGACCATTACACTTTGCCCCATTCAGAACAATACGAGTGACAAGTCTTGTGTATTCTATAGTCTTTGGTTTTATTAATCTTATAAACAATTCAATGTTAAGAAATCATTATTTAGTGAAACAATTCCAATCACAGCCAATTGAAACAATATATAATTTCAGAGAAGAATTCAAGGTCCCAAAAGGCAATACAAAAACATAAATAATAGAAAAACATCCATGAAACACACGCTAAGTTAAAAAAAGTACTATTTTCTTATTTTTGTTAATAATATAAGCTTATTTCTATAGATATGTTCTAGATAACCCCAGCATATAATTTTAGAGAGATGAAAGCAGCAAATAAATCACTTTATCATACGACCCTGTATTATTTTTCCTTTTAGTTTAGCACTGTAAATGTCAATACATGAAAAACAAAATGTGTAATGTACTGAACAATATTAATAATAGGCTAGAATTAAATGGAGTCAGTCAAGACTTTTTTTTTCTGAAACATTATGAAAATTTATTTTAACATTTTCATTTATTCAGGCATACAGTAAGTAAGAATTCAAATGCTGACAGGGCCATCATAACTCATGTCTTCCTCTACCTAAACAATTGTTTTCCACATCACTAAAGAGCTTATGCCTGCCCATGTATCTCAATTTATTTGAAGCTATACCATCAGACACTTGCAACCCCTATTACTTCAAGGACAATGAGCTCTTGTGGGGGAAGAGGGAGGTAAATGTCATGGCTAAAATGACAAAAACCTGATGAATGGTTTCATAAGAACCTTCTATTCCTGCTCAGTGAGTGCTCATTATGTTAGGTTAATGTATTTAGAATAAATTGGCAATTCATTATGCATCATTAGTATTTTCTGTACATTCATTTGGCACCAAACTGCGCTTCAATGGGACTTTGATGTGCCGTGACGGTGAAACATTTTGTTCAGTGTACAAACATTTGCTGCTTTCTGTGACAAATCGCCGGTTGTAATCATGAGTCATAATTTAACAGACTCTGAGGTGCAAATACATTTGCTGATGTGGCAGACGTGACCCCCGCAGATGTTCCCCCTTGATAGCAGTTTATGAAAATCTTTCATATTTTGCTTCAGTGAGCATCTGCTGGACAGACGGAATGAAACTGGCTTGCCATTTAGTTCAAAGCAATAACAACAATGATATGTTTTCTTTTCATGCTAATGTACAAATCGCTTTTGGTTATCTGACAAATGTGTCAGCATTTTTTTAAATGCTAAAAATATTATGGTTAGTTCTAGTGTTGGGCTAATATATTAACAGTAATGTAAAAATGACAAACTTTTTTTTCTTCAAATAATTAGTAATGCATTATGTTTTATTAAAAAAAATATATGAGTTACTTTTTCAAAAAAATTCCATTTATTGACTGACAGCGCTCCTGTTCTCATGTTAAGAGAAATCAGAAGTGCAGATGTGTCATCTTCAATGTGTAAATATAATATCTGCCAAAGTTCTCAACCACATTCCTGAGGGACCACCAACGCTGCATGTTTTGGATGTCTCCTTGGTCTGTCATACTCATTACAGGTCTTTCAGTCTCAGCTAACGAGTTGATCTGAATGATGTGTGTTTGGTTAAGGAGATATGGAAAATTTGCTGAGCTGGTGGTCCTCCAGGAACGTGGTTGAGAAACACTGCTGTAATAGATGAACATGTTTTTGAGGCCAATATTAGATGTCAATTTGAAGTCATTTTTGACATAAAGGTAGCTTACATGCATTGTAGGGATACAAAATGCAGTGTAAATTTGGAATTGATATATAATGGTTGGGTTTGTCCATATTTTATCCAAATTTGACTATTTTTTGAGAGTATATAACTTGTAATACTGTTTTATACTGTAGTTTATGCAGAAGTGGGCACTGTGGATTCTTTAAGAGTCTCTCACACCGACAGACTGCACAAGCATTGACTGATAATATAAAATCTGTTATTATTCAATCAAACATAATACAATCACAGCTGACTTAAATTATGTATTTTATTGTATTTACTTATATCAGAAAAAAAATGTTAATGATGAGCCATGGATAATGACAAATATTTACCTTAAATAATGAACGAATAAAGACTACTGTTTATCATCAAAATGTCTCAAGTTGATCAGTACTTACAGTATATGGGTGGTTTTTCCCAGCTCTTTTTATTGTCTGATTTGTTGTGTTAATACTCATTTATTGTACAATTGCTGGTGCACTTGCAGAGCTGAATCAGTTTTTTTTTTCAACATAGCATTCCATCATTCTTTTATTGCTCAGTGTATCATGTATTCTGGTTTCAATAGTGACACATGCACTACAATATGACTTCTAAAGTCAGCCCAAAATATCAGTGGATATTCTCTGACTGATGGAATCAAAGTCTGAAGCTAAAAATCTGTGGCCATCATACACTATATGGTTTTCTGTGAAATCTGTGAACTCAAGTCTGCTTACTGGCTCCTACTTTTATTAGCTGTCATAGGTTAGGCTGTAAATCCAAAGGACTATTGAGGCAATACTTGCTATTTGTAGTATTTAGAAGTAAAAAGACACACACTGAAAAAAAAAAACAGCGTACGAATGTTTTTCAATTTCGTAAACTTCGTAAATGTTTCAATTACAAAGAAACAACAAGTAAAGCATTTATTTAAACATGTAATATTTAAAATAGAAAAACTTCAAAAGAATTTGTTGTGCAATCATAATGTTGGTGTTTATTTATCGGTTTTGTTTACTTCCTATGTTTAGTTCCAGGTTGTTTGATTTCCTTAGTTGATTGTTATTGATTTTATGATTATGTAGCTGCCCTTTGGCATCAAAGAACGAGACAGAGAGTTTCTGACGAGTGCTTTTTCTTTATTTTGCTCAAGACGAGAGCCATTAAACTTTCGTTGCGTTGCACCGTGAAACTACACAAAGAAACAACAAAAATCAATAAATACAACTCGTATACAGAAAAACATGACAAATAAAGATACAATGTACAGAGTGATATATGAAAATGAAACGATGAAATATATGAAGACAGTTTGAAACAACTAATAAGAAGGCAGAGCTCACGATTAACATTTACATACAAACAAACTCATATGGCTTAAATAATCAGTTTCACATACCTCGCTCCGCTTTACCAAAGAGTTCTACGATATAAATTGAGCAGGATTAAGCCTCCTTTTTTCATAAATTGCTACTCCTCTCCATGAACTACACAGAAATGGGTATCCTCTTCGCTCTGCTAACCTGTTTAACCTATTTGTTACCCAGACTATGGAAAACACGTGACATGCTCTGATGCTCTGAACATATTTAAAGTGGTATAATCATTTAGTGGTCACTTACAGATTATGTTCACCTGTACCATGTTTAGTCCCTTAGTACCTTAGTTTATTTAAGGTCTTTAGTTTCAATTGTTCTTTGTCCATTCTTGTTGTTGTTATACCAAGTTGTTCAGGGGTGCGTTTCCCAAACAACAACATAATTCGCAACTGAACAATCATAGTACAATGCATTTGGAAAAGAACAATGTAGTGACGAGTGTTACCCAAAACCGTAGTGGCTTTGAAGCAGATCCATCATTTGAACTACATTAGTTATAACGCAAAACATTAATGATGACGCTCTACACACGGTGGAGTAACAACATCTTTAGAGAAAATTCCCATAATTGTTTGTGTGCAAATTATATGGTTTTTCATGCACATGCATTAAAAAAAATCCAATATTAGTTTTGATAAAAACATGCACTCATTTTTCATATTAATTGAAATATATGTAAACAGCACATAAAGCGCCTGTGTTTCCTTTATAAATATTATTGAGAATATTCCATATTAAATCCCTTAGCTAACACATATTCTAATTTCATATATAAATAATTTAAATCGTTAGCCTAATGGTTGTAACTTAAAGTAGGCCATTTATTAAGAAATGGAAAAAAAAAATCATACTTGATAATAAAAATAATAATTCTTCTTCTTATTTTTTAATTATAATAATAATAATAATAATAATAATAATAATAATTATTATTATTATTATTATTATTGTTATTATTATTATTATTATTATTAAAATGGCAAACATGTTTCAAAGTGACTGCAAAGGGAACGCAATTATCAATATGAAGATGGCTAAAACTGACCTGTAAAAATACTTTGAAAGCAAATTACAACTAAGAGAGATGACTTTAATGTTTTTTAAATCATTCCAAGTATAAATGTTGAAAGGTTTGAAAGGAATAGGGCATAGGGGGATAACTGGGAATAGAACATAACCAGGAACTATGCTTCTAACTACAGAGGAGTAGTTGGAGATGTACAAGTTTGCGAATGTTCGTCGGAGCGATGGATTTGGGAAACACCAAATCAACATACTATGTTTGATACGACGGAACATGCTAACTTAGTTGGCTAACGATGGTTTTCGGAAACGCACCCCTGTTCTGTTGTTTCTGTCTGTTTTGGTTTCTGTTGCTTAATTAATTTATTTAGTACTGCTTCAGATTTCCACTTCATTGCCTGCTCTGCCAAGACATTATTTTTATTAGGGAGTACCGATTAAATTACAAAACATATAAAAAAAGATGATTTATTTAAGTACTTTTTGTGAGTGATTGAATTATTCACTCAACTTATTTGCTGATTCATTCTGAAACATTTCCACTGTGTGAAATTTACTTTCTAGAAGAATAACAAAGTAGCTGGCAAAATTGTGCCTAAAATATATGTGTCTTTGTATGACCTTATTGTTCATTCACAAAATCATTCTGTGTGTTGCCTACAACCAACAACAACAAGTTTAGTTTCCACATTCTGCCCTAATTCCTGTTCTTTTCCACAAGAAATTGTGGAAATATCTCATATAACATAAAATATTCTCATATAGTGTAGATGCAGAGCTCATAATAACCCCTTGCACACAAAATTGCACAAAAACAACAATGGCTGTAAATGCGGGCACTCATTAAAATGGAAGGTTTGATGCATGTGACCCATAGACGCTTTGATGTCGCAGTCAGTCTTCACTGAGGTGGCCCTCTCCTTCCTCAAAATGATTATCCGTAGAGCAGAGCTGGAGTCAGACCTCTCTCCATCCAATTTACAACCATTGCTGAGGGCCATGAAGACTGGCATAATCAGCCCTGACCCCCATTGTGTATGATCATAGCTACTTGGAAAGGAACGCTGCCGTACTAGTGACCTCCTGGGGCATCAACACAGGACATTGATTATCAGTCTGATACTGCGTGAGATCATTCAGCATTGTGATGCATTATGAGTTTTGTTACCCATGATTATGCTGGAGAATAGCAGACAAATGACAGATGCAAATTCTAGCTTTTCTGGTTACCTTATACTCTGTGCCTCTTTTGCCACAAATACCTTGCAGTTTTGTGCTGCATTATATTTTTAAAAGCTCTTGTGGTACAACTGCTATGTTTTTTTATTAATATTACTATATACTATAGGGGAGAGCGGGGCACAAAGTAACACTCTTTGGTTGTGGCCAAATAATGAACAAAGTAATTGGGTTAGACAAACCATATTTTTTTACCAACAACACACAAGCCTCTCCTACAAATGAGCACTGGTTGTATGACAGCCAAACCTATGGTTTCTGTGCAGTATTGCCAAAAGTGCAGGGTGTAAAAATGTTACTAGTGACCCCACCTGCGGGGCATGTTGTAACCGACAGAGGGTTAGCTGTAACACATGCTTAAAGTCAGATTTCACACAATAAATTTAAATTCAGTTTACTTTAAATAGTACATTTCCTCAGTACTTAACTCATTTTTTATTCTACATTCACAGCATGTTTGTTTATTTATCCATTGGATAACCACATTTGGATTATTGCAATTATTTATTTACATTATTAGCAATTGTTTCTATTAAAAAATATTTTCTATTAAAAAACATTTTTTTCTTCAAAAAGTTCTCAACATTACACTCAAAATTTAAAAGTTATTTTGTTAGTTTAATTGGTTTCCAACAGTGTGTGGCTTATTTGTAACAACCTGTTAGCTAGCAGTCAACATAAAACTGGCTAGCGGTCACTGTGTTTTTTTTACATCTTTTAAAATGGTTCCATCTTTTAGCCTAGAAGACGGTAATCACAATGTAACAAACAGGACTGATAACCACTCATCCAGCCAGTAGAGGGAGCCCTCACCTGAATTCTAACTGCCAGTTCTTCATTGGTTACTTCCTGTTTGGTGACCATAATAACCTGGCCACACCAAACACTCGAAGTGTTGCCAGTATCTGCTGCCTTACCGAGCGTCTTCTCATTGTTTTGTTCTGCATTTTTGTTATGACCTTTGAGCCTGTTTTGTTGACCACTGATTTTTGGATAACTGTTTTTGCCTTGATTGCCTTGGAGGACTTACTGTTTGTTACTCTGAATTTGCATCGCTTACCGACTACGATTTAGCCTGGAGATTTGGATTTGTTTGCTGAGAACTAGTAAACTTTTTGCACTTGATCTAAAATGTCTCCATGGCGTCGCCATCGTCACACACAACACTATAAGAGTTTACTTACATACTTTCACTTTTTTTTTTAAATAAAAAATGATTTTCTCCTGTTTTCGACACTGTTTTCTCCTGTGCCGACACTGTGGTGAAAACCTTGAAAGCATGCCATATTTAACCCTGAGCAAATACCTTAAAACTTACATTTTACCCCGTGTTACTTTGTGCCCCACGCTCCCCTAAGTTCAGCTCACATTAGAATTTGGATTATGATCAGCGCAACCTTAAATTTGGCGATTATAAGTGAATCAATTTTAAACATTACAAACCTTAAAGGTACATAGTTCATTTTATTCCCCAAAATGTAAATTTGCTGTTAATCTGACAACAAACTACATGGCTTTTTTCCTTCAGTTAAACATTAAAGAACATTTTTATTTTATTTCAGTGAATCATCAAAAAACAGAGTTTAAGCAAATCTTTTTAAAGTTCCACTGAAGAAAACAAAAACATCTGCAATGTCCAAGAAGTAAATAAAGAGCAAATTTTATTGTTTTTTTTTTATTCTTTTTTTAGGGCAAGTACTATACCAAATGACCAAAATATAAATAATGCTTACTTAGCAATTGCTCGTATATTTTCAAATGACAAAGAAACAGCAGGTGAAACATTGAGTCTGCCTATATATATATATATATATATATATATATATATATATATATATATATATATATATATATATATATATAGGGACAAGTTTCAGGCTTTATTTTATACTATAAAAAATCCCTCATTGAGGTCTAGAGCAGAAATTGCTGTGCAACAAGTTACATCTTATTTCATAACTGCTGTTATGTAACTTAGCTAAGAGTCTCTATTTCTCATTGTTTATGTTATTGTATGGGCTTGGGTACAGGAACAAAAAAACACCCCTTCCCATTTTTACAATCACCCACACAAACACATAAAGTCCATTAGAGCACAGCTCACAGGAGATGCTAGAAAATGCTCTCACAGTTCAGTCTAGTTCACCGCCTTTCTATTTTCTCGACAGCGACAGAGGCATGTGCTCGACTATTGGATCTGTCACTGTTCTCCTCTGCTTTTTGCGAGACTAATTAGCTTGTCTATTGCCTCTTAAATCATGATCGAGCACCCTACAGCTGAGCTGAATTAAAAAAAGGACCCATATAACAGTCCCATATAGGAGATTGTGTGACAGTTCAATCCATTCCATAGAGCAAATTCATTACAGTCATGAGGAAAACACTTCTGCTCAACAGTATGTCCTTTTATTATATCTTTTTTATTATAAAGATATAATAAATAACTATAGTTTCATTCACAACTCAGCCAAGTTGTGAATGAAAATATCCCTTTGTAAATGTTTATGATGTTTAAAAGGGATGCTGTACCATGCAGGTGAGACTAATGTAATGTGTGTGACAGATCAAAGATGAGGGAGGAATCGGTTCTGAATTTAAGCATTTTACTCAATGGTTTAAACAAAAGATATAACAATAATAATGGAAAAAAGAAATAAACATTTACAATATTCTTTTTAAATGAAAACAATAAAGAGTGTAAGCAAAATCAAAAAATAAACAAAACAAAACAATCCTAAAGTCTAATGACTAAACTAGGTATTAAACTAGGTAATAAAACCTGATATCTTCAGTGCACACGACACCAGATCTAAAATAATTAAACTACAAAACTCAAAATTACACAGATGGCAAAATCTAATCCAACAAAAACAAGCTAAACTAAAACAAACCTAATGCTATAAGGCTCAGTTTAGAATCACACAACAACCATCAAAGCAGTTTCTTAAAGCCAACGAAGATTAATAAGTAAACGCTACGGTTACTAAAGTAACCCTTCGTTCCCCGAGGGGGGGAACGGAAATGCTATGTGGAAACTTCCACTATGGGGATTTCGTCAGAATCCAATCATCTGAAAGAGTATAAAAACGGGCCAATGAAATGCCAATGAGTTGGCAGCGTCAGCGTGCACAGCTGGCGTCAATGACAATCAGTCAGGCTATAAAGACGCAGCCAGTGCCATGCTCAACATCTATTTCTAGCTGAAGAGACTTTCACGCTCAACAGCTAAGGGACAATCGTTGTGGCGAAGGAACATAGCATTTCCGTTCCCCCCCTCGGGGAACGAAGGGTTACTTCAGTAACCGTAGCGTTCCCCTTCGGATGGGGAACTCCAATGCTATGTGGAAACTTCCACTATGGGGAAATCTATGGAAAACGCCACAACGAAAGAACCTTACTGCGTCCCTGGCGAAGGGTGTGCCACGCAGTAGAGCGAGCGCACCTACAACGCCCCGAGACACAGTCGTCCAACGTTCAAATCTTCACCCCTTCCCCTTAGCCCTACGCCTTCCAGCTAAAGAGAATTGGGACATCCCTACCCCTTCACGGGAATGCGCAAAACGAGGGGTAGGGGTAAGGGGAAGGGCTAAGGGGTAGAATTGGGATTGGTGCCTAAAACATAAACAAGCTGTCGTTTAATTATTGTCATCACCTTTTGGACTTATGAACTGGGAATGACAGAATTACTCTAACAGATGTTGCATGTGCTGTTGAAGATTAAAGATACAAATGAGAGGTTTGCACTGACTGGGCTATATTTCATGTTGTTTTTGAACCCAAATAAGGACTAAATGTTTGCTGTGTGTAGTTTTTGTGTAATTGGTAACATATCGGAGACTGTAAGGGTCTGTATGTGTTCATATATGTTGCTTTTATTTATTTATTTCATATAATTGCAGATGTTACAGTAGGCTATTTTGTCATTGATCTGCAGTTATAATCAAATTACGTTCATAGAAAAGTTAGTAATGGACATTTACACAAGTATTTATGTGTTTAAAGTATCTGTTTTATGAGAAGTGCTTCTCATGTGATATGTGAATGACCCGTACAGCTTTACTTTGACATTTTACTTTGACAAGTGAAAATGGCATTGATTAAAACTTTCTGTCTTACACCACGCCCACCAAAAGGGTACCATTGGTACCATTTGGGTACCCCAAATCTCAAAAATTGCAGATGCATGAAAATATTTAGTCTGTATAGCATCTTTCCTTAAATTGATAGTGATTTTTTTAGCACTGTGAATCATAATCTGATTTCATTCAGTCATAAGGGATGAACTCATAAAACAGCATCATGGTCCAAAACAAATTTTCGAGCTCCCAGTTAAAACATTTTGTCCTTTATCTGTTCTAAGATTAAGAGAAAAGCACTGTAGCTTTGCATAAAACATCTCTTAATAGCAAGCTTTGCTTTTAGAGAGATGTAAACCCTCAGAGAGCAAGCTGGTTTGAAAAGATCCAGCCACAGAGTGGATGTTTTACTTTCTAAATCTGATTGGTCAGATTGAAAAGCTTTCTTGGCAAGAAACTCAGTCTATAAAAGAACAGCAAATAAACAGAGCACTGCAACATATTTCAAACCTGTTGTGTTTCATAGAAAGATAATGGCTTGTTTATGCTTGACATGCTGCTGAAAAAATGTCTTCTGTATTGGTTTCTGTAAGTTAATGTCATAACAATTCATCAGCTGGCAGCAAATGACTTCATTCACCACCGCCCCTATAATTAGTAGCACAGAATGGGGGCAATGAGGTTATGAACTACATTAAGCTTCAAGGTTAACACAGTGTTTATCTTGTGTGTCCAGATCGGCCGCCTGCTCCGGTTAATGTGTCCGTAATGCACCTGAGAGCAGATTCAGCCACCGTGTCGTGGGAGGTGCCTGAGGGTGACATCATCATTGGCTTTTCCATCTCACAGCAGGTAAATCACTCTTCAGAGCAAAACATAACAAAAATAGAGCCTGTCAGTTGTAATATTTCTAAGTAGGTGGACTTCGACAGCTTGTGTTCTTTTTGTAAGCTAGCTGAAGAGAGATTTGCACCTTTGTTTTTGATTGCCTGATAAGCAAACAATTTGTCTGACCTTCGCTGTCTCATATTTGATTCTGCCAGTGTTACACACTCTTTTGGCCTAAAAGATTAGATTTTTTTGTTATAATGATACTCAAAACAACATCCTGGAGCTCTGGAATTATTACAAAGCCTGTTGTGGGACAAATACAGATTTAGATAGGATTACAATTACAAAGTAAATCTTTGTACAAACACACTGCCTATTAAATCACAGTAATATTTTGTTGGCATGCATTCACCATAGCAGCATGCTTCTATAGTGTCACATTAATACTTGTATTCAAGACCATGTAATGATGATTGTAGAGTCTGAATGCTGCACAAAGTTTTCTCCAGCACATACCAATTCTCAATAGGGTTAACGTCTGGACTCTGTGGTGGAAAATCATGTCTCATCTTTTTTTGAGCCCGAGATTGTCATCTTGTAAAATGTCCGTTCCATCAGGGAAGAAAAAATCCATTTATGGAATATCCTAAGACTGCAGAACCTGGACATGACCAAGTGCATGATCCCCAGATCATAGCATGATAAATCTGGACTCATCAGACCACATGACCTACTTCCTATTACTCCAGATTTCCATCTTTATGCTCCATAGCAAATTGAAGTCTTTTTTTTAAATTAACCTCACTGATTAGTTAAGGCTTCATAGCTGTTTAGTCCCAATCTCTTGACTTCCCTTCACATTGTGTGTGGAAATGCTCTTGCTTTCACTATTAAACACAATCGTGAGTGATCACCTATTTAAAGATTTTTTAAATCACATTTTACATGATGGATCCCCACTATCTTTCTAGTTTTTAATAATGCGTTTGACAGTTTTTAACCCAATATTAATAGTTTCAGCAATCTTCTTATGTATTTTCTTTGCTTGATGCATGTCAACATCTTAACCTTTCTGAAAGAGATAAATATCTTTTCTGTGACCACAGGTTGTGTGTGTTTTTTAAGAAATGAAAAGATACTCTTTGTACCATTTAGTGTTAAATAATTGCAATCCATGCAGTAATTATCTAATGTCAATGTCAATGTCATACCCCAAAGATAAATACAGTTAGATCCATAAATATTTGCACTATACACCAAAGCAATGAATTTTGAAATAAAATAAGCATGTGCTTTACCTACATACTGTCAGCTTTAATTTGGGGGTATTTACATACAAATCAGGTGAACGCTGTAGGAATTGCAACAGTTTGCATATGTGCCTCACATAGGCATGTGCCGGTATCACATTTTCATGCTGCGATTAATTGATTGAGCTTTTATCACGGTATACGATATTATCACGATATTGTAATTTTACTAGAGAAACAGGTAAAAAAACACAAAAAACTTCAGTTTCGTCAACTTAGTAACTTTAATACCTTTTTAATTAACTAAAAGTACTTCAAACATTTAAATACAAATAAATATAAATAAAACAATACACAATATAAAAGTAAACTTGAGCAATTTTATCAAAGTGAATGTGCAAAGGGAAACCGTCTTCGATCAGCAATCGTGGAATAAACTGCCAACTATTCCAGCATGTTTTATGCAGCAGATGCCTTTCCAGCCACAACCCAATATTGGAAATCACCCATACACACTCATTCACACACACTCATACACTACAGTCAATTTAGCTTATTCAATACACTATTCACTCAGCCTATATTCAATAATAAACATAACAAAAACTGCCTGCTAATGCATGGGTAAATCTTCAAAGGGAACACTGTTACATTTTAACCTTTCACCTCATCCTGCTTGCTGTTTCACTATCTAAACAATGAAAACATAATATAAGTCAAATTTGTTTCATTTTGATATTTGATTTACACTGTCTCTTTTGCAGAATATCAGTTTTAATAACCAATAATGGCCATTATAACAGTATAACGTACATTAAATTTAAACGATAAAGGTAAGCAATCAGTCAATGTGCAGAATCAGTGTATGTGGTTACATAAATTAAAATATTAGCTTATCTTTGCACTCAGCCAAAACAGTTAACTGAGAACAAGTGATTCAAAAGACATAAGAATTGTTAGATAGAGACAACAAGATGAATTCAATATCACGTTTAACAACTATAGTGAGATGAGACCATCTAGCAGATGAACTGTCTGACATGCACTATACTCAGTCTCACCTGGGGTTTATGCCGACCCGCTGAACTAGTGGCTGCAGCTCTGGGCAGAGAGTGTGTGGTCACGTGATTTGCGTTTTTAGCCGTGTACTAGAATGAACAGAGAACTTTTCAGAATCGCTAAATGAAACGCCGGTGTATTTCGCGCGATTTCTCTGCGCCTCCCTTGCGTTTCTTCTCTCTGACTCTCGACTATTTTGACAAATGCACACAGACGAGGCACGCTCACACGGAGTCCAAAATAGGCGTTTGTGATTGGGCCAGCCCAATGTCAATACCGAAAAGAGCCAATGGGCTGCGGAGTGTCACATGGACTGGCCCGGTCTGTCTGTCCGGGAAAAAAAGCATCTACTTTCAGAGAGTCACAGATCACAGCAGCGTCAATCAATAAGGCAGAAAAAAACGATAGGCTGCTAAGCCTTTTATGGGCCGATCAAATCATAAGACGTACGACGTAAGTATGTCGGCCCACCGGGAAAGTGCCCGGTCTGCCAGATGGCAAGTCCGCCCCTGCGTGTGAGGATTATAGTGCGGTGGCAGCGGCGGCGCGCACACAGGGCTTCTACATGTGGGGATTGTTTACATCAGAATGCGCATCAGTTCTGCGCAGCATATACACAGTGTTTCTTCAAGCGGTTGATGGAAAATAAGCTAAGGCGCGTTCTAAGAATATAAATTCGGATCTATTATTTTTCACGGTATTTTGAAGTGCCCGCGATAACAATATCGTGTATATTCATTACCGTGATTTATCGCATTACCGAATACCGGCACAAGCCTAGCCTCACACTTGTTAAGGGTCCAAAAAGTAATTGGACAATTGGCTTCTCAGCTGTTCCATGGCCAGGTGTGTGTTGTTCCCTTATTATCCCAATTACAATGAGCAGATAAAAGGTCCAGAGTTCATTTCAAGTGTGCTATTTGGATTTGGAATCTGATACTGTCAACTCTCAAGATGAGATCCAAACAGCTGTCACTATTAGTCAAGCGGGCCATCGTTAGGCTGAAAAAACAAAACAAACCCATTAGAGAGATAGCAAAAACATCAGCACGGCCAAAATAACTGTTTGGAACATTCTTAAATAGAAAGAATGCACCAGTGAATTCAGCAACACCAATAGTCAATAATCTTTCCCTGGTGAAGAAAACACCCCTCACAACAGTTGGGCAATATGTTCTGCTCATATTAAGCTAAATGCTTCAGAACTCATTGGAAGGTGCTTCACAGTGCAGATGGAGATTGACCCAAAGCATGCCTCAAAAGCAACCAAAGAGTTTTTGAAGTATAAGAAGTGGAATGTTATGTAATGGCCAAGTCAGTCACCTGATGTGGATCCGATTGAGCTTGTATTTCACTTGTTGAAGAGCAAAACTGAAGGATAAATGCCCCAAGAACAAGCAAGAACTGAAGTTGCAGTAGAGGCAGAGCACCACCAGGGATGAGACCCATCGTCTGGTGATGTCTATGTGTTCCAAACTTCATGCTGAAATTGACTGCAAAGGATTTGTAACCAAGTGTTAAAAAGTGAATCTTGTTCATTTCATTTCATATCCATTGTGTTGGTGTGTAGAGCCAAAAAATGTTAGAATTGTGTCGATGTGCAAATATTTATGGACCAAACTGTATGTATATGTGTAAGTAGACATGCTTTCAAAATATGTTTGAAATATTTCTTTGAAATATATACTTAAACACTGGAATTTTTGCACCAATAACACTAAATATATTTATCATTATAATTTATTTATCAAAGACGCGAACTTTTATATACTTTCCTTACCTTTTATTTCAAAACTGAGCAGTGTGTGAGCAGTGAATGTGAATTTGGTCAAATATAGATATAGATGTGATTCCTGTCACATCTTCATTGTAAAAGACTTCCATAGCTGTTTACTGAAATCCAGAGTCTATTTATTATCTAAGTGACTGATGGATTTCACATTCACCGAAATTACAAATATATCTGTCAGTCATGTTATGCAATAGGCTGTCTGCATGTCGGTAATGTTCACACATTAATGCATTATTCATTTAGCCAAGGATTTCCATTAGACTCCCCCACACCTAGAGGCTGTTTCGGAGCCCAAGGGCAGAGGAAAGTGCTTTGGACCTATTTGCAGACTTTAAAGACCAACCGAAGCACAGCTAAATGCAACGTTAAGTTGGAGGGCAGAATTATAGCTGAAATGAAAAGCTGGCATGTTTCGCTCTCACAGCTTTGTGGAGATCCTTTAGTGCCCTGACATGTGAATTATACTTATTAGGTGACCTCATAGAAAGCACTTACTGTTACTCTACTGCTGACCTCTAAACAGCAGGAGCTAAATATCAGCAAAAACCAGCCTAAAGATGGAGGTGATGTTTTAGAGTTTATGAATTCAACAGGAACCTTAAAAAGATTTAGCTGTTTGAAGAACAAGTACTTGAGACTTCATTTTAATTCAGCTTATCAAAGCATATAATTCAACAGCATGGAATTACATATTTAATTCAATGGAGACTTGCTTTTACCAGATTATTTGAATTATTGAGTTCCTAACTGGAGATTCAGTCTGAACAGTTCATTTTAACCAGTAAGTTGTAAACTGGAGACTTCCTCTGACTGGATCATTTAAAAATTTGATTCATTGATTAATTACTTGCAGATTTGCTCTGAATGCATTGCATTCCATGTTTTATCCCCTTCACTTGCTAACTTCCCTCCATCTTGTTCCCTCTGATGTTCATCATTTATTACGTTACACAAGTGTCCACTGCTGGCAGAATATCTGAATGGGTTTAAATGGAATCCCCTAATCCCTTGAGCATTTGAGAACTTATATTTGCATTGCATTCTGGGACATATACTGTATGTACTAGAGTGAACATATGAATGTGCTCCCAGGGTCAAAACGAGAAATTGAGGTCATCCATGTAGTATTAGTAGTAGTAGTAGTAGTAGTAGTAGTAGTAGTAGTAGTAGTAGTAGTAGTAGTAAAAATTCTTTGTCCTTGACAGGAAATTTGTTATGGGCATCACCATATTGCTGCAGACATTCCATAAAAAAAAAACAATAAAAAATCACAATAATAATTATAATGCTAATTAAGATAAACTCTTGTGAAATAAACCCACTGAAACAGGTACAAAGGATTTCTTATATTGGTTCAACGTACACTTAGAGACTCTATATCTCCTACCAGAAGGAAGTGGTTCATAATGTGGAAACAAAAAATGAGTTGGATCATTCAGAATCCTTTCCAACTGATTAAGGACACAATTCTCATATAAAACTTGAGGGTTAAAATATTCATCATGCTCAACAATTTTCCATCCTGTCTTCAGATTTGCACTGTACAGGTTGTCAAACCACACTGTGATACCATATCATGCTTTTAAGAACAGCTTTATGAAACAACATCATAAGCTTCTTGTTAACTCCAAAAAGACGTATCATCCGTAAAAAATACAATCCCTGGTGTAAATGAGAACAAACCTACTCTATGTGTGTTTTCCATGTAAAAGAACTGTCAATGTAAATGCCCAAGTTCTTATACAGTTGAAGTCAGAACTATTGGCCCCCCTGTTTATTTTCCCCCTCAATTTCTGTTTAATGGAGAGAAGATTTGTTCAACACATTTCTAAACATAATAGTTTTATTAACTCGTTTCTAATAACTGATTTATTTTTATCTTTGCCATGATGACAGTAAATAATATTTGACTAGATATTTTTCAAGACACTTCTATACAGCTTAACGTGACATTTAAAGGTTTAACTAGGTTAATTAGGATAACTAGGCAGGTTAAGCTAATTAGGCAAGTTATTGTATAATGATGGTACAGCTTAAAAATACAGCTTAAAGGGGCTAATAATTTTCACCTGTTTTTTTTTTTTAAATTAAAAACTGCTTTTATTCTAGCCAAAATAAAATAAATAAGACTTTCTCAAGAAGACAAAATATTATCAGGCATACTGTGATTTAAAAAAAAAATAACTTAAAGGGTGGCTAATTAATCTGAATTCAACTGCAGATCTTTGACTGAGTAATAGGATGGTTTGTTGTACTACTGTTCTTTTCATTCGAATAGATATTTTTAACCTTTACAACCTGGGTTCTATTTGTTAAAAATGAGAAACACCAATTTACATATGCATGGGTTTATATTCAGCTGTTCCACCTTTTTAATTAGCAAATGCGGATGAATGGTATTGAAAGCAGAACTAAAATCAATAAAAAGCAGCCAAGTTTAAGCTTTAGGATTATCTAAGTGCTTCAGAATCAAGTGCAAAATACTATTAACTGCATCTTCAGGCCCCGTTTACACTAATACGTTTTCGTTTTAAAACCCATAAGCTTTGCTACGGTTATGCCATCCGTCCACACTACGCCGGAGTTTTCGAGCAGTGAAAACTGAACTTTTTGAAATTGTTAAAGAGGCCGTTTTCATTCTAAAACGCTGCTACTCCGTCTCAGTGTGGATGGGGGAAAACAGAGACATCCGAAAACAGAAGCAGGGCTGCAGACATTCGCCTATCTGATTGAGGCTTTTTTCTTATTATTAAGTAGCCTACACACAGTTCCGACTTCGCAAGTTTGATTTGGAAAACAAGCTCCCGAGGACACGTTAGGTAAATCTTCAAAAGGAAACAGTGTAGTTTATAGCCTCATTTACATCATCCTGGCTACGTCATTTTACTTTCTTAACAATAAAATGAATGCATGATATGAGGAACTGCCTATTTTTATTTTGATATAAGCAACTTAACAGACACCAAAAATATTGAGGCGTCGTATAGCTACATATTTATATGACCGTCATCTTCATGCATATTTATAACAAAACGGAGCCTATAACATTACTGACTCCTTTAATTTTCATTGAAAATACGAAACATACCCTGTCTCTTTCACTGAATATCAGTTTTAATAATCAATAATGGCCATCATAAAAGTATAACGTACAATAAGCCTACACAATATAGGAAATAAAAGCAAGCAATCAGTCAATGTGCAGAATCAGTGTCCGTGGTTACATTCATCAATATATTAACCTAACTTATCTTTGCGCTCAGCCAAAACATGTTACCTGAGAACAAGTAATAAATTCAAAAGGCCAAAGTGGAAAGGGGAATATGTTGTTACATATAGACAACAAGATGAATTAAATATCACGTTTATCAAATATGGTGAGATTAGATCCAGTAGTGGATCCTTGATGATCAATCTGACGTGCATAGCTCTCATATGGGTAGATGTGCTCAAAGCACGCTGCAGTGCATGCCAGTGTGTGTGTGTGTGTGTGTGTGTGTGTGTGTGTGTGTGTGTGTGTGTGTGTGTGTGTGTGGTCATGTGATGTGAGTTTTCAGCGGTGTAATGTAGACGCAGAGTTGTTCAGAAGTGCTAGGTGAAATGCTAGTGTGGACGTGGATCGTTTTAATCCTAAAACGCCGTTTTAAAACTAAAACAAATTAGTGTAAATGGGGTCTCAGTTCCTCTACCTAGTAATCTAAATTACTAGCAAACTCAGATTTTAACATGGACACAACACATTTCTCAAAACATTTTATAATTACAGATGTTAATGCCACAGGTCTACAATCTTAATGTAATGATTTGAAATCAATAATGTAAACTTACTTCGTTGTATTCCCCCGAGAGAACAAGGGTAGGGAAGTTTGTGAGTTCTAATGGTAGACTGGAATGCAGAAGACTTACTCTGTATAAAGTATAAAATAGTTTAGTAATGTAACTTTGCTAACACTAGTTTGAGGACCAATTCACACTATTAACTATGAATATTAATTTAAATAAACACCTAACTTGCTGCTTATTAATTAGTACAGTGCTGTTAAGTTAAGTGAAATATCGTCATATGGAATAAATCATTAATCAGTACTTAGGACTGGGTCGATAAATGATATTATATCGAATCACGATACAATTTATGTCAATGATAAGCTTAGGAATTTTTTACTCTACATTGATCTAAGAGCCAATCACGCAGCAGAAATGTGCAACGATGGGAATCTAAAAGTGTGCTGATTTTAGAGATGTACCGAATTTTCGGCCACCGAAAATTTATCAGCCGAAAATATTATGCCATTTGTTATGCCATAATGTTATGCCATTTAATGGACCCTCTAATTTTTGTGGCTTCAGTCATTTTTGGGTACTCTTTTAAATCTGGAAACATTAACAACTTGTATCGAAATAAATGTATTGTATATATACCCATGTATATGCTCAGCCCTATCAGTACTAATAAACAGCCTGTATTTTAGTAATACTCTTCTAGTCCAAGTAGTTAATATTGAGAATTGTTCCCCCAAACTACAGTGTGTCTGTAAAAGATCAAAAAAAAAAATACTTGGAGCAAAGATCAAGGTGCCATAATGCAGTTAATGTTAATATATATTATTATACATGTAATAGATGTTTAATTCAAGAATACCCCATTCAGATATAATAAAAAAACAATTTAATAAAAAAACAATCACCAGACACAACATCACAAACATAGTGCCTAGGACCAAACACAATTTGTACCTCCAAAAATGTCATGTTGTAAAAGTCGTTTAAACGTATTGCCAGCTTTTATTGTACATGAAATAGACTTATTTCCAGTCACCTTCAGGGAACAATTACAATGACCTTTCTCCAAATAATGTCTTGCCGTTGGAAACAGATTCTTAGTTTAGTCACATATTTTTGTTCAGACACACAATCTCACTTCCTTTTTAGCTCTTTTCCTTTATAAACATTTTTCATTGAATTATAGACTTCATCTATTCCTATACCAATCAAGTGGTTGCACTCTTTCAGAGAATGGATGGCAAAATGCAGAGGTTTATCAGAGAGGTGAACACGACCAGCAGATCTTGTGTGCTGTGGGACCTGGAGGAGGAGACGGATTACATCATCCAGGTTCAGTCCATCGGTCTGTATGGAGAGAGTCAGGCCAGCAAACGTGTTCATTTCAGGACCCTGAAGAAAACTGACCGGTTCCCCTCAAATAGCTCAAATCAAGGTAACACTCACACTGCACTCTGTAGACCTTATCCTGCAATGCAGAAGTGAGATTTTATCTGCTATTTTGAACTTTTGATTCATTTGTCTATAGGGGAAATTACTAGGAATAATAAATGTTCAAACTACTTGTTTTGCATGCAAGTATGTTTGTGACAATGGCTAAAAATCAATGCAAGGGAATGAGACCAGAAGTCTCAAGAAAATAAGGTTCCAATGGCCACACCTGCTCGTAAGTTAAAGAACAAAGCTAATAAAAGAAGTTGTTTTGCACTCACTGTACCCTGTACTTACTGTAACTGTCAAAAAACTCATTACTAGTTATCTGCAAAACCAATACTGTCAACCCACATTCTTACTAATCATTCAAATGAAAAATGCCGTAAATGTTACAAACCCAATTACAATTTGAAAGTTAAAAGGTGTTGACATTTTAGGAAATAAATCATTTACCTGTTGAGATGTATAGTTTGATAGCTGAGCTCCAGAAAATCCAGTACTGTGGCACAGATTTGAAAAACTAAAGGCAGATGAATGCTAATAATGAACGCTAAACTTTAGAACAAAGACAGCATACAAAAACAACAACATTTTAAAATGTTTTCATAATTAGATTAGATGGTTCTAAAAAGAACTGCTACTAAGTGTAAAGAACCTTTTTACAGGATATGGGGATATGAAAGAATAAAAAATACTATAGACATTAGAGTCACAGTGTGTCTTTTCCATTTATACAAAGAAAATTGTATTTAAAAAGGACAAAAGTAGTGAAGGTAATGGCATAGCATCCATCAATTTATTTAACCAGCCAGCCATCCATCCGTCCTTCCGTCCATTCATATATCCATCCATCCATCCATCCATCCATCCATCCATCCATCCATCCATCCATCCATCCATCCAATCATCTGTGAATCCATCCATCCATCCATCCATCCATCCATCCATCCATCCATCCATCCATCAATCAATCAATCAATCAATCAATCAATCAATCAATCAATCAATCAATCAATCAATCAATCAATCAAACCATCAATCAAACCATCCATCTTTCTGTCAATCAATCAATCTGTCCATTAGTCCATCCATTCGTCCATCAGTCAATCAATAAATCAATCAATCATTCAGTCAATCAATCAATCAATCAGTCAGTCAGTCAGTCAGTCAGTCAGTCAGTCAGTTAGTCAATCCATCCATACATCCATTTTTATTCATCCATCCATCCGTCAATCAATTAATCAATCAATCCATTAATTTTTTATCCATCCATCGATCCACCCATCTCTCAATCCAATCCATCAATCCATTAATTCATCAGTCCGTCCATCCATCCATCCATCCATCCATCCATCCATCCATCCATCCATCCATCCATCCATCCAATCATCCGTCAATCAATCAATCAATCAATAAATCAATCAATCAATCAATCAATCAATCAATCAAGCCATCCATCCATCCATCCACCCAATCAACTGTCAATCAATCAATCAAACCATCCATCTATTTGTCAATCAATCCATCCATCAGTCCATCAGTCCATCCACCTATTCATCCATTCATTTATCTGTCCATCCATTCATCTATAAATCCATAAATTTTTGAGTAGGTATGTTAATTTTATATACATAAATAATATTCAAAAACTGTATAAGGATAAATTCATTATCTCTGAGAGGAGAGAAGCTGTAAAATGCATGTAAAAGGCAGAAAAAAATGCATGAATGTGAGAAAACTAGGTATAAAAACATTTAAGAAGGAAATCATGTAGGTATTAATTACTGTAGTATGTGTATTTGATGGTTGTGTGCCAAAAAAATCCATATTGAGGTTCTTTGACAGTTACAGATTTTAAAATTAAAAAGGTGAAAAAAAACTCTAAATTAAGAACAATTTCAACATAAATGGATTCTTGAGGATCACATGGTTCTAAATAGTTAATATGTAAAAAAAAAAATAATTAAATCATCTTAATTGTGTGTATTTTGACACAATCCATCACAGCTTGACATTTTGTATGGTAAAAAAATTTAAAATGTGAAGCATTCAGTGGCTGCGTTCAATCTCAGTGGATTCTTCCATTGTGTTCAGTGGTTCTCTTTTCTACAACCCAATTAATTATTGATGAACACTTCACGCATGGATGCAGGTAGACCTTGTTACTGCCTCTCATTTTCAGCTCCAATTTCTAATCAGCTCTCTGCCTCTCTGGGGAATGAGCTGTATATTGCCGCTGTGCAGATCGAGCGGGTGGTCCATAATAGCAGGCCAATTGAGTAGCTTATTAACACCCATTTCAATGTTGTGTTCATGCGAGATGTTTTTGAGAGATTTTTTTTTTTTTTTTACCTCTGTGCGATATCCAGCACAGCTCTGAAAAGCCACTTTTAACATAAGAGTAGCTATTTTTTGCCATACATGTTGAGAACAACAAAACATCCGGCGAATGCAGAGATGGAGTGCTCAGAATTAATCATCCGAGCATTCAAATATGCTCGGTTCAGAAACACAGCTCAATATGTCATCAGAGCAATCCTGCCTATTTTGAACCGAAATAACAGGTTCAAAGCATTACGAGTATATCGTTAGGTTTAAAACATCATTAAAACATTTGATTTGTGATGAAACAGGAAGAGCTTGACTTCAATCCAACTGCATTTAAAAGTATTTCTTAATGTCCTTGATGGCTCAAAAGATAATAATTAGTTCCTTTCATATCATTGGTTTTGTTGGGCGTTTGAATTCAGCTGTATCTAGGCTGCGTTTAATGCCCTTCACATTCATATCAAGCATATAAAATATACTTATAAAAGATTTTTAAAAGATATGCTTTTTTCTGACGTGTCCAACATCAATATGTTTTTCTTACGTTCTTCAGGGACTGAAATTCAAGGACCTTTAAAAAATATTTCTCTTTTTCTTCCTTGGTCCTTTTAGTTTCAAGTGAAGTACATATAATAAAAAGAAAGTTTCGCAGCTTATTAAAGTGTTTTTCAGAAGATTACAATTTATTTATCTCAGTGTGCATTTTATCCACATCCGTTTACCATGATTTTATATGTTTTGTGAAACCTTGCTTCACCAGACTTGAACTTGAGTGCTCTGCATGAAAAATACATTGTACAAGGTTAGCTACTGAGCACACTGACCACAGCCGAAAAGTTGTCCAAATAGAGATAGATAGGTGTGGCAAATATATTACATTACAAATCATTGACTTCAAGTTGTTTTGTGGTATTTATTTGGTTGATAATATATTCCTGTAAATATTATTACAGTGGACCTTCGTTAATCGCGGGAGTTACATTCTAAAAGTAGCCCACAATAGTTGAAATCTGCAAAGTAGTCAGCTTTATTTTTTACAATTATTTTAGACATTTTAAGGCTGTAAAACCCCTCACTACACTATTTTCTCAGATAGGTATTAATATTTTAACACTTTTCTCCCTTGTTTTAAACACTCGTGTAATTTCTACCCACCTTTAGCATGTCCAGAAGCTCCAATGGTTAGCATCTACCTCTGCTTTTTGGGTGGCACTGTGGTTGCCTTTGACGATGCAGAATGTTTTGTCAACATTATGGGGTTTGTTGGGGAGAAAACTTGCAAACATTACAGTACAGCACATCCAAGTCACTGCCAGCGATCAAAGATTTATGTAAATTTGGCAAGTTGAACACATTCTGTACTATATAGGAGACATGGAACGGAGGAGATTGATTGACAATGGTCAGGATGCAGAACACAATGTGCTGTAAAAAAAGCATGTCAAATTGCACTAAAAAAATATGCAAGACTGCGAAAGGCGAACTGCTATATCGCAAGGGACCACTGTAGTGTGAAAAGAACCAAAAGTTGCCTCTAGTATTAATTTTAGCAAGAAAGTTTCATGAAAAATTGTACGCTGAAGCACAAATTTTCACTGAGCCTGTGTTGTTTTTTTGTATGTTACCCTGCATGTTGTATAGCTAATTCGCCAAATGTTTTGAACATGGTTTTTGCAGTGAATAAGAAACAGGAATGTGAACCAAAAGATGGAGCACTTATGCTCACATCTCTTGATGGAGATGATCTACATTTTTAAAGGCAGCGCTCATTTACATCTTGCTCTTTTGAGAAAAAAAGAGTGATGCTTTTTATGATGTTAAGAAGAAATGTTAAATGTTTTATTGTTGGTAAAACCTGAGTTGTTGCATAATTTATAGATTTTAAATTTATAATATGTTGAATTATATATGTGTGAAACAACTTTGCTGAATCATTGTCTGTTTCTTGTATTTTTTAAAGTCTTAAATGTCTTACATTTTACAATATTAAGGTTTATTGTCAAATTTTCAAATATTGATGGGGAATTAATTTTATGTTAGCATGTTATTTCAGTAATGCTGCTCTTGAGAAAGGGAGCACAGTATTGCAGCAACCACATTCTGTGTTAACGGTTTTCCCAACACAATCTCACGGCAATTCGTAACTTTTTGATTTAGTGGCTAATTCATATGAATTCGTACAATTTTGTATGATTTGCTTATCCCCCAATGACGGTTGGGGTTAAGGTGGGGTTAGGTGAACTGAACTCATAAGAATTTGTATGAATTAGCCACTAAACTGACAAAACGTAAAATATGTACGTTTTCTCGTGAGACCAGGCTGGTTTTCCTAATAATATGTTTTATTACCCACCATATTCTCAAATAAAATTAACATCTGGACAAATTATTAAGCACTGCCTTTTGTGCTTAACAAGGAAAATAAATAAAAAATTCTAAAATATGAAGTTAAACAAAATGAGCTGTAGTGTTTAGAGACTTTTTTGCTACAGTATAAGATTGCAAAAACCTAAATATGTCTTATTTTTCCAGGAATGTCACATTGAGATTAAAGAAAAGAAATCTCTTTTTCTAGGGAGGCCAAGATGACCATACAAAAATGTTTCATGTATAGCCTGATTTAGGGTTGTGTTAATTAATAGCAATTGTAGTATGGGAATATTTTGGTTTCAGTCACCGACCCTGAACAAAAACAGGTCATTTTTAAGAGCTGTCGCAGAATTGTTGCCACAGTTTACAAATTATTGAGCTGAAGCTTAAGTACAAATTTAATTTGCTAATCAAATCGCAATATCTGTCAAAAAATTGCAACTAGATATTTTCCCCAAATCACACAGCCCTAACTTGATTTTCAGAACAAAACAAAAAATTATATATATAAATAAAAATATATAAATAAATTATAAATGAAAAATATATGAAAAAAACCTTCACAATAAACAACAGTTTTGTGAACTTCTCTATCTGGTTCACAGCACCAAAACTGTTGTGAAATTCCAAGACAAACCTAAACAGAGCATGCAAATGAAGTGTTGTTGTCTGCAGGGTAAATTGACCTTCCAGCCCCGATCTCATCAGCATAAAAGTACCCATTCACGATACATTTTAGCATGAAAACAAAGTGTGCAAATGATGTACTGAGTCAGAATGCGTCCGGCCAGTTGACCAGCCTGAAAGTGTTACTTTGCCATTTGTTAGACAATAGACACAGTTGTGCTTTGAAACTGACCATTTGCATTACTTTGGAGACAGTCAGTGCTCAGAAAACCAAGAGATTTTAAGGTCTGTCACACCCTAGTTAGAGTTTTGACTGACTTGAGCTAATTAAAAAACAAAGAATATAAGTTTTCAGTTTTATATGGATTATTCCTAATTTGCAACTAGATTATATGAATGTATATTCCCACAACAGCATATGTGATTTTCTTTTTTAGTACAATAATTATAATATACAGCAACCAATTATGGGCAAGTATTACATATAAAATGCAAGGCTGCATGATAAGCATTTGCCAACCTTTTTGGTAAATACAAGGAAGCATGACTGCAAATAATATTTTATTTTGCACATGCATATTTGTAGGAATAGCCAAAAATACATTGTGTGGGAAAAAATTACAGATTTTTTTTGTTTATGGCTAGAAAATTAAATAGGATGTTAATATAAAATGGCATTCCATGAAAATATTTAGTAAATTACTTACTGTAATACATTTTGTTTATTATTTTGAAGACATCAATTTGCACAACTTCAAATGTATTTTTTTTAACTCTCAGATATTCAAATAGTTGTATATTAGCCAAATATTGTCATTCATTCATTTTCTTTTCGGCTTAGTCCCTTTATTAATCTGCTTTAACTTATCCAGCACATGTTTCACGCAGCGGATGCGCTTCCAGCCGCAGCCCATCTTTACATACTCATTCACTACGGACAATTTAGCCTACCCAATTCACCTGTACCGCATGTGTTTGGAACGCATGGAGAACATGCAAACTCCAAACAGAAACACCAACTGACCCAGCCGAGGCTCGAACCAGCAAGCTTCTTGCTGTGAGGCGACAGCACTACCTACTGCGCCACTGCGTCGCCTCAAATATTGTCATATTATACCAAATATATACAAATGGAAAGCTTATTTATTCTTCTTTATGTACAGATTTTATGTATAAATCTACATTTTTAAAAAGAAATTACCCTGGTCATGTGGAACAATGTCACATACTGTATCACCATAATCTAACATAGGTAAAATCATTGACTGAATTAACTTTCTAGCTTCTGATGACTTTTTTTTTGTCAAAACAAAAAGCTTTATCTTGGTTTTTCATATATATATATATATATATATATATATATATATATATATATATATATATATATATATATATATATATATATATATAATATATAATATATATAATATTTTACTATATATTTTTCAAGACACTTCTATACCGCTTAAAATGACATTTAAAGGCTTAACTAGGTTAATTAGGTTAACTAGGCAGGTTAGTGTAACTAGGCAAGTTATTGTATAATTATGTTTTGTTCTGTAGACTATTGCAAAAAATATAGCTTAAAGGGGCTAATAATTTAGTCTCTAATTTTATTATTTTTTTTATTAAAAACTGCTTTTATTTTATCCGAAATAAAACAAATAAGACTTTCTCCAGAAGAAAAAATATTATCAGACATACTGTAAAAATTTCCTTGCTCTGTTTAACATCATTTGGGAAATATATATAAAAAAATATATATAATTCAAAGGGGGGCTAATAATTCTGACTTCAACTATATATATATATATATATATATATATATATATATATATATATATATATATATATATATATATATATATATATATATATATATATATATATATATATATATATATATATATATATATATATTACTGTAGGAAAGGTTCAAGTAGAGTAGCTAATAGCTTAGGTCACTACATTTTTCAAGTAGCTTGCCCAACGCTGTCAATGTTTTCTCGGAGAAAGATTTTAACAATGCCTCATTTAAAAACAACACTGGTATGTTACAACCAAGACCACATTTAATGACTCAGTGGTTAAGCACATGTTCAGAATCATTCCAATTAGTGTAGTCTCTCTCAATGCATCAGTGTATCATTTTTGTTTCCTATAATAATGAGTCTCATCATAATGCAAATACAGCTAAATATATTTTCCAGCCTTCTCTCCTGTGGTGCGTAGATTTGAAATTAGAACCAGCAGACTTAGCAGGGAGCATTTACCATCTGCCTACAAACAGGAAACACAATCCAATCCTAAGTGTTGTTTTTCAAAGTTACCCGAGGAATCTGACCAACATCCAAACAGATCTGGAAAGGAAAAAAAAGGCATCTTCATGGAAATTACAGAGGGAAATGGGAAAAGTGTGCCAAGTCATTGAGTAATGTGTCTTGTTTTGTAACTCCAGACAGTCTCACCCGCATCTCTGAGGTATTTTTGGGGCCAATGCTTCTCATGTGCTGTCAGACTCTGCTGAAGATGATTCCCATTGGACTCAATTACCGTGGTACTTCAAAGAACTGCGTCTGTAGAAGTTGAGTCAATATCAAAAGAACGGGCCCTGCAGGTCTAACAAACAAACCTACTGTATGCATCCTGATGAGGAAAGACCCATCACTATTATGACTAGAAAGACAACAACTCATAGCTAATGCACTGCTTTCTCTCTGACAATCCATACATGCATCCATTGTCGCTCCTTAAAGGGATAGTTTATCCAAAAAAACGCATTTTAACATAACTATTAAGACTAAATGTTCCTCTGTGCATCACTTTTTGTTGATAAACCAGAATCAGAAACGGAAAATTTCCTTGCTCTGTTAAACATAATTTGGGAAATATTTAAATAAGAAAAAAATTCAAAGGGGGGCTAATAATTCTGACTTTAACTGTATAACTAAAGGCTCTTTCAGATATCCAAGTCTTCTAAAGCCAAATAAGATTGGAAAAACAGAGTCAAATTAAAAGTTTAGAATTAAGATATTATGACCTTTTTACAAGATGTAGTTCGAGTCTTTGTTGCATTATGGATCATTTATTATGCTGTATCATATTGTAAATGGCTTTTTTTCTCTGTGTGGTGTCTTTTTAAATGTGAATGTGCTGCTGCTTCCTGCTCCCTTTTGCTATTTCTGCTGAGAATTTTGTAAAAAAAAAATCAGCAGATTTATGCAAGATGATTTTGGGAGTATCTTAATAAAAAACTTAAAATATGAAATAAAAATCAATACCTTTTTAAATTTTATGTAATGTATACAATGTAAATTCAATTAGATCCATGTATTTGGTAAACAAAGCAAGTCTCTCAAATAATATATCTACTAAAAGATAGAAAATATTACTTTACAAACTGTATTGTAAATAAATCATATGAACATTTTCATCAATAATATTACTGAAATTAATATAAAAACGGAGTAAATATGAATTTACACACATTTACACAAGTAAATCAATAGACTCAATGATGGGATAAACATCTGTGGATTTCTGCATGCACAGATTTCGTGTGGGCCTACTTATGGCCCATTTACACTAAGCAATTTGGTTCAGTACCAAAATAACAAACCTTTTTTTGGCATCCTTTCATAAAGGTACCTAGCACAACATTACAGCACCAAAAGGGTGGAGCTAGACTTGCTGCTGAACATTAGTGCTGTAGTGACAAATAGCGACATTCCAAGAAGGTAGTAGATCTTCTGTATGTCCTCCATTGTTGTTTACAAGGCTATTCATATGTTGCATCTAAATGTGTGAAAAGTGGCATTTTCTCTCTTTATTTGCGCATAATTGCCATGCTTTAACATTTGATATAATAAACTTAAGAGGTCAAAAGGTGCAATATGTGAATATCCTGTAGTGTTTTTTTTTCTTTAAGCAACACAAACAATTTATATGGGTTGAATTTAAACAAACTAATTAAATTTAGGAATGTTCAACTCAATTTGTTCGTTTAAATTCAGCCCAAATAAATTGTATGTAACCACTTAACTTATCATCCTTGAATATTTTTTTTCAGTGAAGAATGATGCCAATTACAATACTGCCTACTGCCTACTATAGTACTGCCTACCAAGTATGGGTATTGTTGGCAGTGGAAATGCATGCCTGATTTAGGTGAACAGACAGTTACAGCTCATCCAGAACGCTGCGGCCAGAATTCTGACCAGAACCAGGAAATCAGAGCACATCACACCTGTCCTCAGGTCTTTACACTGGCTCCCAGTTACATTCAGAATAGATTTTAAAGTATTATTACTGGTCTATAAATCACTAAATGGCCCAGGACCTCAATACATTACAGATATGCTCACTGAATACAAACCTAAGAGATCACTCAGATCTTTAAGATCAAATAAACTAGAAATTCCAAGAGTTCAATAAAAGCAGGGTGAATCAGCTTTCAGCTACTACGCCCCTCGTTGCTGGAATCAGCTTCCAGAAATGATCAGATGTGCTCCAACATTAGGCACATTCAAATCAAGACTGAAAACACATCTGTTTAGCTGTGCCTTTACTGTATGAGCACTGTGCTACGTCCGACAGATCGCACTATTATGTTTTTCTCTTCTTTTTCATTCTTTTATAACACATTTTATCTGTTTTTATGCTTATTTATTTTATTTTTTTTTAACCATTTTTATTATTTTTTGTTTTTATTTTTCTTATACTTGTTTCTTTTATTCCTGTTTGTGTAAAGCACTTTGAATTGCCACTGTGTATGAAATGTGCTATATAAATAAACTTGCCTTGCCTTGCCTTGAACTAAACTGTACTGTACCGCTCAGTAAAAAAAGGCATAAAATGTAATTTCCGTCCAAAATTCATGATGACGTGTGTTAGTTCCATAGGTTAACCTCTCTACCAGCCATACAGTTGAAGTCAGAATTATTAGCCCCCCTGAATTATTAGCCCCCCTGTTTTTTTTTCACCAATTTCTGTTTATCGAAGAGAAGATTTTATCAACAGACTTCTGAACATAACAGCTTTAATAACTCATCTCTAATAACTGATTTATTTTATCTTTGCCTTGATGACAGTAAATAATATTTTACTAGATGTTTTTCAAGACACTTCTATACAGCTTAAAGTGACATTTACAGGCTTATTTAGGTTAATTAGATTAACTCGGCAGGTTAGGGTAATTAGACAAGTTATTGTATAACGATGGTTTGTTCTGTAGACTATTGAAAAAATATATAGCTTAAAGGGGCTAATAATTTAGATCTTAAAATGGCTTTTAAAAAATTAAAAACTGCTTTTATTTTAGCCGAAATAAAACAAATAAGACTTCCTCCAGAAGAAAAAATATTATCAGACAAACTGTAAAAAATTCCTTGCTCTGGTAAACATAATTTAGGAAATATTTAAAAAAGAAAACTAAATTGAAAGAGGGGCTAATAATTCTGACTTCAACTGAATGTGTTTCTGAAAGGTTACAGTACTGTATGTCATTTCATAGAGAATCTTTGGATTCATGATTTCCAAATAAACAGATCAACCTTTTTTGAGCTGTGTGATGAAATAGAGCCTCTCTTGGCACCTGTGGCATTTTGCCTTAGAGAGGCAGTTTCTATAAATTAACACATAGCCATATCTTTAAAGAATGGTCTTGTGACTTTTACTGTGACCTGTAAAGGTGAAAATTATTAGCATTGCAGTTTAGTGAAATACTTGTTCTAATTGCCTAAAAAACCACCACTTCATATGAGCATCAAAATGTTTTTTGTGGTTAATGTTGTTGCAAAATCGATGTGCATCATTTAGGCTTATTTAAAAAAAATCAATTTGAAGGGCAATAGGAACACAGCGCCTGTCTTTGAACTGGTTTCAGGCTTGTGGAACTAATGAGCAGATGTCTTTGGATTCTTGGGCCAAAGATGAAGCAAAGAAGCATTATGTTGTCTGGCATATCGCAGCTCTCTTTTAAAGGACTCTAAAGAGCTCCCCTGTTGGGCTTTTGGAATTTAACCAGTTAAATAAACAGCTCTGCGTCCCACACGAGCCTCTTATCTCTGTTGAGAGACGTGGCAAGGGTATGTTGAACCTTTTTAATTTTGTGGAGAAAAGACAGCATTCATTTTCCACACATGAGTGAAAAACCTCCACACTTATCGCTATAAATATTCATGTGGCTGATGAGAGGAGCATTTCGCCTGTCTCCTGTCCTGACTCTTTAGCGCTCATTTCAATTCTGTGAGAAAGCAATTGGAAATCAGGATGGTGCATGTGATCCCTCCAGTAATTGGTGGGACAGAATTTTCCATCTTTTCTTTTTCAGTTTATGACAGCAGGTGTCTCGGTGGCAGCGGTGCTTTCATCCAGACAGGAATAGCAATTGGGAGGAGTGGTGCTCTGGACCAACTCCACACAGGTTAAAAGATATTTGGAGGAGGAAATGGGCCCCAATTCAATCCCTTTAACACAGAATTAATAATGAAGACAGATGGCTGGGTGGATCGAGATATGGTTTGGATGGTCGTGGAGATGGAGATGCTGGGAAATGACCAGCTTTGTGATCGACACATTGGGGGAAACAAAAGTTAAATTGATCACAAGAAGTGGCAGGCTGTAATCTGCTTTGATTTCATTCTTAAAGTGTAAATACAGCAGTTTTGAACTATTTTAATTTTAATTCAAAGTTCTTTTAGTCGGATTCACTATGATAATGTTTATAAATGAAGTATGTGATATCTCACATTTTACTGGTATGATGTTGTTTGTCTGAAATGCAGTGTTACTTTTACGTCCCACTCACCTTCCAAAAAAGTTTAACTTTTGTCTCATCAGTTTGTTTATCAGAGTGTTTTCCCAAAAGTCTTGGAGATTCATCAAGTTGTTTTCTGGCTAAACTGGGATGAATAAGATATTCTCAACACTGAGATGTTCTTTTTGCTTAGCAGTGGTTTTCATCTTGGAACACTGCCACTCTTTTATTGACCTTATTCTACAATGCGGAAATGTGCTCGTTTTTGCCATTTATTTTAAAACTTCCAATACAGTTGCCTATGAGAAAAATGACTGGGAATAGTGAACAAACTACTTGCTCTGCAAACAAGTGTGTTCATAACTGTACATAAAAACTACTATAATACTAAAGTGTCAGTTTGCACCATCAAGCAGCATAACGAGCTGTTTTCGTCTAAAAATCAATGGAAGCGAATGAAACCGAAAGTCTCGAGCCAGTCATTGCCAGTCCATATATGAAGAATAAGATCAATGCATTTGAGTACTGTTTACACATCCTCCAATGTTGCTTTGGTTTAGGGGTGGGGTTTGGGGGTTATGGCTCCTTAAGGCTTTTCACACTTGAAATTGTTTACTCTAGGTCAAAGGTCACCAAACTTGTTCCTGGAGGGCCGGAGTCCTACAGATTTTAGCTCCAACTCTAATAAAGCACACCTGAACAAGCTAATCAAGGTCTTACTAGGTATACTTGAAACACCCAGGCAGGTGTGTTGAGGGAAGTTGGAGCTAAAACCCACAGGGACACCGGCCCTCCAGGACCGAGATTGGTGACCCCTGCTCTAGGTCATCTTGAACCCCAGATAAATGGAATCTTGGGATATCTGTAATTGCATTTCACTCTGCTCATACTGTACCTTGGGTAACAAATAATACTGGGTATTCATGAAGTGACGTTTCACACTGTACATTCCTAAACCCCGGGTTACCATTCTAATTTAATGCATATTTAAATGTTTGTTGTTTCGCCATTTTGTTAATAATAAAAAATGTAACCGCTTTAGCTGATTCAGGCCTCAAAAGATGTACCAAGATTTTCTTATTGGATGTCTGTTGCCAAGCATCCAGCAGCAACAAGGAAACACTGCACCATTTCACACTGAACAAACTTAGCACTGCAATGAAGGGTAGTACCGCATTTGCATTTCCACAAATGCTTTACTAGCCCTGCTCCAGTGCCGGGTTTTATGATAATTGTAAAAAGCACTGCTAAAACCACTTTCAAAGTACTTTTTTTTTTTTACAAATCAAATTGTATGGATTTGTATAAATGAGTCACATTAGTACGTGAAATATTTACATTTCTTTGTAAGATTGATAGATTATGTAAATTAATCTGTAGTTCTTTTAATGCAATTCATTCATATAAATTTAAAATAAATTTTATCAACGAATTACTTTAATATTTAATAGTATTGAATACTGAGGTGTCACGGTGGCGCAGTGGGTAGCATGATTACCTCACAGCAAGAGGGTCACTGGTTCAAGCCTCGCTGGGTTAGTTGGCATTTCTTTGTGGAGTTTGCATGTTCCCCTCATGTTCGCGTGGGTTTCCCCCATGTGCTCCGGTTTCCCCCACAAGTCCAAAGACATGCGCTATAGGTGAATTGGGTAGGCTAAATTGTCCATAGTGTATGTGTGTGAATGGGAGTGTATGGATGAGTGTTTCCCAGTGATGGGTTGCAGCTTTAAAAGGGAATCCGCTGCGTAAAACATATGCTGGATAAGTTGGCGGTTCATTCCACTGTGGCGACCCCAGATTAATAAAAGAAAATGAATGAATGAATGAATTGAATACTGAATACTAATGAATCATTCTTTCTCCCAAATACAGCCTGCACAAGAGGGTGCATTAACGTTTTAAAACATTGTCACAGAAGATTTCTGCTTCAAAGTAATATCATTCTTTAGAGTTTTCTATTATTCAAAGAAATATAAAATATTAACATTTACACAAAAATACTCCTAACCCCAAAGTAGTGCATTATAAATGTCTTATAGTGTCTGACTCATGACCACAGGGAATACACCTTTTTTTTTTGGTTTGTTTCAGAGTTGGCTCAGAGCTGTAAATGAGCTTGAGTTGTCAGTGTGATCACTCACAGATATCCCTGTGTTTCATCTGACAGACGACCCGACCGTCCAGGGCCTGGATAAAGCCAGACACCTGCAGACCGGAGAGATGATCATCATTGTAGTGGTGCTTCTCATGTGGGCAGGTGAGACTCTTATGTCAGCTCAAAGCAAAAGTGCCAATCTATTAATAACATCCAAGTCCTGGAGCTCTGCTTTGCAGTGGATTTCCCAAATGTTGAAGTAACTCGCTGCTGAATTACAGTATCACAGTATGAGGTATTGTTGAAGAAACTACCTTCTGCTAATTAAAAGTTTGAGATCAAAATAATATGTAAGTGATGACCATGGCATCAAAGGACTGCTTCTGTTCTTTGTTATTTTGCTTTATTGTGTTGGCTTCCTTAATGTCAATCCAGGGTTCCGTTATAAGCTCTTAACAAACTAAAAGACACCAAAGAAATGTGTTTATACAGTATATGGAATAAAAGATATACTGCAGATTATACTGCTTGCTCGCTTACACATTTGATCATATTGATTATCTATATGTGACCTTGGATCACAAAACAGTTATAAGTTTAATTTTTTCAGAAATTGAGATTTATACATTACTTGAAAGTTGACAACAAATAAGCTTTCATTTAAGTTGTGGTTTGTTAGGATAGGACAGAGTTCGTCCAAGAAAATCAGGAATCTGAGGGTTCAAAGAAAATTGAAGTATTGAGAAAATCACCTATGAATAATTTAAATGAAGTGTTTAACCATGTATATAACTAATAAAAAAGAAGTTTTGAAAATTTATAATAGGAAAAAAATCCCTTAGGTCAGGGTTAGTGACATTCAGAACATTCTCTTTACATAATATTCTAATGATTTTTGACATAAACAAATTCAATCTGTGCAATGTATATTTGGCTATTGCCAAATAAAAATATACTCATGCTGCCTAAGGTTTTATTCATTTATTAATTTTTTCTGCTTAGTCCCTTTATTAATCCGGGGTCACAACAGCGGAATGAACCGCCAACTTATCCAGCATATGTTTTACGCAGCGGATGCCCTTCCAGCTGCAACCCAACACTGGGAAACATCCATACACACTCATACAGTATGGACAATTTAGCCTACCCAATTCACCTGTACCGCATGTCTTTGAACTGTGGGGGAAACCGGAGGACCCGGAGGAAACCCACGTGAACGCGAGAGAACACGCAAACTCCGAAGGCTCGAACCAGCGACCTTCTTGCTGTGAGGTGACAGCACTACCTACTGCACCACTGCGTCACTCTAAAGGTTTTTTATTCTAAGGTCTGCAGTTATTTACTGCATTACAGTTCAATATCATTACACCAACCAATTTAGGTTATAATTAAAAATACTTCACAGTCTACAACAGCCAAAATCTACAACCAAAAGATTTTGAATTAGATGTGTAATAAACTAGTCCCACACAGACTAGCAGTTTAAGGACAAAAACCTGGCAAATGTCTTTGGGTATGGTAAGTAACCATAGTACAGAATAATTGACTCCAGTCTATTAAATTATTCAAAATTAATGGACACCTAGGATCCATTTACAAAAGATGTGTATTTCCATTCCAAAGTGCTACTTTTTTATGAGTTACAATGCAAACACTTTTTTGATGAACATGTGTTGACTTTTGAAGCGCCGCTCATGCAAGCACTGCATTTCTTAGATGCCGAGTCAAGTTAAAATAACTTTCATATGCAGCTTTCACTGTCAGTTCCAAAGCAGTGGACCAGAAGAATTAGCTGGGCCAGTTGGTATTTCTGTGTGTGGAGTTTGCATGTTCTCCCCGGGTACTCCTGGAGACATGTGCTATAGTTTAATTGGGAAAACAAAATTGGCCATAGTGTATGAGTGTGTATGTGAGAGCGTATGGGTATTTCTCAGGACTGGGTTGCCGCTGGAAGTGGATCTGCTTCCTAAAACACATACCGGAATACTTGGCAGTTAATTCCGCTGTGGCAACCCCTAATAAATAAGGGACTAGGCCAAAGGAAAATGAATGGATGAACTCCATGGCCTCTTACCAGTTACTCCTTAAATATTTCCAACATAAGCTCATTCTGACAGCGTAGTCTTAAATATGTTTCTGGAGACTGCAAATTATGTAGCCAGGGGTACGTATGGCTGCATTAAATTTTTTAAACGAATGATTCGGGGTGGTATGAAGCCATTCCTTTTTGCGCTTGCCAGCTGACTGCTTACCTTCGTATGGACAGCTTTACCACTGTAACCAGTTTGTCCCGTTAATTCGCCATGTACATCGGCAGACTTGAGACACAGAGAGGAGTTGACCAAGACGACTGGGTTCGTGTCCGGTGAAGAACGGTACCAGAAAGCAGGAAAGACAAAAACAGAATTCAAAAAATAAAATAAACAAGTAAATAACTGGGTGAGAATGTGGTAAAATCTGAAAATGTGGTAAAAATCAGAGGAGGGCTTTTCTTTTTCTGGATTGCTTTTGAAAATTGTTGGTTGGGTTTAGGAAAATGGGTGGGCGGGTCAATCGATAAAATTGGTTGGGTTTAGGGAAGGAGAAGTGTGGGTCAGTCGATTGGTCAGTCATTCAGTCAGTTAATAGGTTTATTTGAGAACAGCAGGGGTGAATGGCACTCGCGAGAGAAATTTGAGATCTCAAAAAGTATACACAGCAGCCTCTTGTGGATTCGCAAAAACAAAAACTGCAAAAATAAACGTTTTCCGAATGAACCTGAATTGGATATGTCATATTAAAAGGAAACTATTTCCCAGACCGAAATTGTATTTCCAAGCACAAAAGTGTGTTCCTCTGTTTGTGAACGTTTATTTAAAAATTAAGCACTAAATCACAGTACTATGTTGGTAACTTCTGTCCATGGGAAACACACCCCTGACTGTTTATGCCAACTGAGAGAACCTATGCTTACAAACATTACCCTATGAATTATTAATCTCTGAGAGGGATGAAAAGCAAATGAGTTTGAGAATGAGAGAGAGAGAGAGAGAGAGAGAGAGAGCATATCATAAATTGCCTTGGATCTGCTAATGGTTATTAATTTTTCACCTGAATAATTTCAACATCGCTTGAATTAAATGGTGTTTAAATCTCCACCATACAAGCCAGCCCTAAAAAGCCTGGCAAAAACCATAATATGCATTAAAGTGATAAAATATGAACTGTTGAGAAGGGCACGGTGAAGAGGAGCACTTCTCTGCTTACGTAAGACACAGAGTCAGTCTGCCTCACTGTCACAAAATAATTCATGCGCTCAATTGCAACTGCCACTCCAGCAAACAAGGGATGTGTTCGCACCGCTGGGCTTGGACTACAGAGAGGGACTTCTGTCTGCTGCTCTCAGAGCAAGAGAGATGCTGGACGTGTCCCACATGAAGAGCAGGGCCAGACCGGCACTCCATCACCCCGCATTTTTAAAACATGATCTAACTCTCGTAATGCTTTCAAACTCTACATACAAGTTTCACAGTCTGGATTATTTTGGACCTGAGGAATCTATATTTTACAGCAGTCTTCAGTGTCATATGATCCTTTAGAAATCATTTTGATTTGTTGCTCAAGAAATATTTCAGTATTATTATGTATTTTTTTTTCAGATTTTTTTTTATTTCAAAACAGCAGCGTTAATTGAAGAAAAAAAAATAAACCTTTGTTACATGAATGTAGTTACTACAAAAATTGCTCAATTTTGTTTTGAAAAAGAAAAAAAAAATCGGACTGACCCCAAACTTGTTATTGTTAATCTGTTTTATTTTTAATCTCAAATGCTTTTTTAATTTATTATTTAGGAGGATGTTTTAAATACTTGAAGTTAGCAGTCCATGTTTTCTTCTGTAGGGTAACCAACCATTTTAACCCAAAAATGACCAGTCAGCAGTGGTGTAAAGCAAAAACTTACAAATTCTCAAATTACTGTAATTGAGTAGTCTTTCTCAGAAATTGTAATTTACTAAGTAGTTTTAAAAATGTGTACTTTTACTTTCCATTGAGTACATTTTTAGAGCAATATTGATTCTTTTACTCCACTACTTTCCTTCAAACTGCACTACTTCATTTTTTCTTGTCTGGGATAAGAAAAATTAGTCCTGTGATTCCTGTCCAGTTAAATCACACAAAGAAGATAAATTGCATCATATTGAACTACCTCAAGACATGGGTGATTTATAATTGCAGCAAACTGTTTGGAAGCAGGGTGTCACTGTGGCACAGTGGGTAGCAGGATCACCTCACAGCAAGACATTCGCTTGTTCGAGCCCAGGCTGGGTCATTTTCTGTGTGGAGTTTGTATGTTCTCCCCATGTTCGCGTGGGTTTCTCCTGGGAGCTCCGGTTTCCCCCACAGTCCAAAGACATGCACTATAAGTGAATTGAATAAGCTAAATTGTCCGTAGTGTATGTGTGTAAATGAGAGTGTATGGGTGTTCCCCAGTGATGGGTTGCAGCAGAAAGGGCATCCGCTGTGTAAAACATATGCTGGATAAGTTGGTTCATTCTGGTTCATTGCTGTGGCGACCCCAGATTAATAAATGGACTAAGCTGAAAAGAAAATGAATGAATTAATGTTTGGAAGCATTAAAAGTGTCCAAGACAATGTCCAAAATCTTTACATGTAATAACCCAGAGACTGTTTAGAGGCATGTCACTGATGAGAAGATGTTTACTATATGATGACCCAAATAGCCTCAAACACCCAGCAGGCACAAGACGTCAACATGACGTCAGATCAACGTTGTACCCCAATGCCGTGAAGATGTTGCATTTTGTTTGGAAATAAAAATTGGGATGACATCAGAACCCAATGTCAGGCCTACGTCAGTGTCCAACGTCCAACCTAAAATCAACCAAATATCAATGTCTAATCATGTTACAGCTTGACGTTGTGTGCACTATGATGTCTATCAGATGTTGGATTTTAATTGTCATACCTGACGAATAAATGTCACTATTTTGACATCAACATGATGTTGGTTTAAGATAAAGGGGGGCGTTGGATTTTGTTCACTTTCTAACACAACCTAAAATCAACCAAATATCAACATCATTTGACGTCGTTATTGGACATCAAAATAATATTGTCCTTAGATGCTTGCTAGACTTGAATTTTGGTTACCTGACATCACAACCTAAATCTAACCTAATATTAACGTCTTATGACGTTTTGTGTCTGCTGGACAATAACTAAATGCACTGGAGAATGTTACGTTAACACACATCCACAAATTACATATAAACGCATCAGCTTACTCTTGAGTACTTTTGAAAGGGCTACTTTTTACTCACACTTTGAGTAATATTTACAACAGATACTTTTACTCTACTTGCACTACATTTTTAGGTGTACTTTTACTTGAGTTTACTTGATTTTTCAGTACTCTTTCCACCACTGCCAGTCAGTCAAATGAAGAAGAGGCAGAGTCAGAGATTCAAGTAAAAAGAAAGTTTACGGAAGATTTAACACATAAAATGGCAAATAACTCAAGAAACAATTGTTTCCAATCTTTCAAGAGTCCAGTTCCACATAAGAGGTCTCCATGACCTCTAATCTGGTTGGTAGATCCTGTCATACAGAAAAAGCAATCACACACCTATTATTCCAGTTTTACTTTGAAGAGGGATGACACTGAGGTCATATAATCAACCCAGGCTCATTCTGAAAATGTACCTCCATATACATTTCTGGAGAGCACCAAATACGTCCCAGTTTGTTTGTTTTTTTGTAGTTTTTGTTTTCCACCAGAGGCCGCTGTGTACGCTTTTTGAGATCTCAAATTTCTCTCGTGAGTGCCTTTTGCGCCTGCTCTTCTCGTGTAAATCCACCAGAGGCTGCTGTTGACTGACTGACTGACTGACTGACTGACTGACTGACTGACCGATTGATTGATCCACCCTCCTCCTCCCCTAAACTCAACCAATAGTGTTTTCAAAAGCATCGATTGACACACCCACCCACTTCCCTAAACTCAGCTGACAGTTTTGAAAAGCAATCCAAAAAAAGAAAAGCCCTCACCTGATTTTTACCAAGTTTTATGATTTTACCACATTCTCACCCTGTTTTTTACTTGTTTATTTTATTGTTTGGATTCTGTTTTTGTCTTAGCCGCTTTCTGGAACCTTTCTTCACCAGACTCAAAAACCAAACAACAAACCCCGTCGTCATGGTCAACTCCTTTCTGCGTCTCAAGTCCATCGACATACATGTCGAGCTAACTGGACAAACTGGTAACACCTCTGGCTACATAATTTCTGATCTTCCGAAATGTATATAGGGCTACATTTTCAAAATGAACCTATGTCGCATATCATTTAGCTCTTAAACATTCAACTTTATTAATAATCATAATCATTCTGGAGCGGACATCTATCAGAAAATCCACCCCATTACTATAATCATTTTTTCATTGATACCTTTAATGATCATGTAACCTTGGTTTTGTTGCAGTTCAAGCTGGTCTAATGATTATCTACAGTAACACTAGTTTTTGTTTCAGTCCTAGCTGGTGTGTATACATGACTCTAAACCACATGCTTTGTGCTGAACTACTTCAGAAAATGAGCGTGCATACTTACAGTTAGAGACAGAGGAGAAATGGAGGAACAGTTGAAGACAAAATAGTTAGCCATCCTGTAAAATTGTTATAAATTTCCCAAGTGTTCCTACTAAACTTATAAATATTAATATATGTAATATATGTAATATATATATATATATATATATATATATATATATATATATATGTGTGTGTATAAAAATCGATTGACTACTGAACAAACCAATGACTTGCCTAATTAATAGGGGTGTAACGAAACCCCTAAAGTGCATGTTATGAGCCATGGTTAATGTTTGTGGCTGCAGTTGTAGCAGCCTCTGCTTTTGGACAAGGTATCCTTTGAACTTCGGTGAAGAAAAAAGTGGTTACGTCACACTCACCCGCCCAAGCAAACAAGTGCTGCGCAACTCTGAGGCCAGCTTGGTGTGTGCAAAGCACTTGGTGTGTAGTTCAAATCCAATCCTGCCTCCAATCTTTAGTGCTAAATTCACCCTCATGCTCCATCAGATCTCACGAGTCAACTTTTCACCTCGATGAGAAATCTCATTGAAATTTAGTCTTGCGGGAACTCGTAGCCCGAGATCTTGTCACATCCCTACTAATTAACCTACATTTACATCCCCTAGTTAACCTGATTAACCCTGTTAAGCCTTTAAATTGCACTTTAAGCCAAACCAGATAACTAGCAAAATATCATGGCAAAAGCAAAAGAAATCAGTTATTATAAATTTGTTAAAACTTGTATGTTTAAAAACATGTTGTAAAAACTTTGTCCATTAAACAGCACTTGGGAAATATTTAAAATAGAAGAAAACTTTCCCAGGAGGTCTAATAATTTTGTCTTCAGCGGTAAATAAAGCAGGTTCTGTTGTGTGTTTGTGATCAAAAATTAGCACATCGACTCTGTGTCGCAATGTCTTCTTTTTTTCTGCAGCTGTAATTGCCCTGTTTTGCCGGCAGTATGACATTATAAAGGACAATGATTCCAGCAACAGCAAAGAGAAAGTAAAACCGTCCTCAGAGAGAAGCACACCAGAGCACCACAGCGGAGGCCTTCTGCGGAGCAAGGTGAGAGACACATACTATACAGATCAAACTTCTCAATGTCCAATCTAAAACACTCTTTTGATCAATTATGCCACAACATTCTAAATCATTTTAAAGGTAGTGTTTTTATAGTGTTTTTAGTCTTCATTTGAAAAAAAAAATTAATTGCCACTTTTTTTAAAGTAGCATTATTATGTCACAATGAGCTATGCAGTCTGGGCTCTTGAGGGCCCTTTGCCCTATACCTCAAGGCTCTTTTGCCCTGTGACTTTTAATTTTAGTCAGCCAGCCCCAGAGCTTCCGGATAATTGTCATCCCATACAAAATCACCACCTTTAAGATCTGATTTCTTCAAAAAAAACAGCGATCTTCACTGCCTGGCTGAGGTACGATATAAAGTGGGTATCAGACCAAACAAGAAGCACTGCATTAAATTATATTTTTCCGTGCCATGTCTTTATAACATGGAAATTAATTTTACCCCAGTATTTTCAATGTAATTTCTGTGCTAGTTTGCTGCTAATGATGGCGCCTGCGTTTAAATGACCTTTCGTCTCTTATTACGGTTTAACAACCAAATGGATACTTCAGTCTATTTAACTGATTATTTTTTAATTACATTACAACATTGATGCTGTAAAAGAAGCCTTATGAAATTGAAAATAGTCACATAAAGCTGGAAGTTTATCACTGGCTTAAAAACACCAGCTGTGCATATAGCCCATTCACACTATTAACTACTGACTTATTACATACATATTATTAAGATAGTGGTTTATTACATCCTTGTTCCTACCCAAAACCTAAACCCAACTTTTATCTTACTAACTATTAATAAGCAGCTAATAGTTTGAGCTTTAATCTTAGTTAATGGTTTGTTTATTGTGTTAATTGTTACTAAAATATAGTGTTACTCTTTTTACCTTTGTTCTATGACTCAGTTTCCTTTCTCCAAAAACCAAAAATGGTTGTCTGTTGACTTCCTGATTATGTGAAGCTCTTTCCTCAGAAACACACAACGGCCCTGATTTGGCCCTGATACACTTACCACCTAGTGTACATTTTAAAGAAACGTCACACTTTGGGGTTTATATTAGGGCTGCTCAATATATCGTTTGAGGTTCGATATCGCAATGTGATTCTTCGCAATAGTCACATCGCAGGATATGCAATGTTACGTTTGTATTATAAATCATCGTTGCATGTGTTTTTGATGCCGTGATTGTTTAATTCCTTAAAAGCATTCAGGCATAAGAAATTGTACCATTTGTAACTTTAACAGCGATTAGGGCTGCCAAAATCACTCTGGACCCCTCACACCCAGCACACTGCCTCTTTGAACTTTTACCTTCTGGTCGACGCTACAGAGCACTGCGCACCAGAACAGCCCGACACAGAAACAGTTTCTTCCCTCAGGCAATCCATCTCATGAACACTTGATAATAATTGCGAAACCAACATCACTACTTGCTGTACATTTTTATGCACATATACACTTATTTAACCACACACTTTACATGCCAATTTGCACATAACAGCTGCACATATAACATTGTATATAGTAATAAACATGTACATACACTTGTCAATCTGTATATTTGCACTTACTACTTACTTCTATTTTTTTAAAAATATATTTATTATCTGTTTTTTTGTCCTGTCTCTGTTATCCTGTTGCACTGTAGAAGCTCTGTCACGAAAACAAATTCCTCGTATGTGTGAACACACCTGGCAATAAAGCTCTTTCTTTCTTTCTTTCTTTCTGATTAATTTTATTGAATTATTTGTATTTTTATCATTCAGTTACTGTACTTGAAAACTGTTCGACTCAGGAAATGATAAAACTCTTTTTCAATTGTATCTTTTTCTTGATTGTATTTATAGATTGTTATGCATGAATATACTCACAACACATGCAAATACTGAAATGCTCTGCAAATAGCACAGACCACAATGAAAATGTGTCGGAGGACTCCAAAAACTGTGTAGATTGTTTATTACATTTTATGGAGATGCACTCCCACTGCAAAATCATCCTAATCAATTCAACATTATAAATTATTTCCAAATAGAGATATTATTATTATTATTATTATTAATATTTTAACCTTTATTTTACCAGGAAAGACACATCAAGATTAAAAATCTCTTTTACAAGAGCGTCCTGGCAAAGATTAGGCAGTACACGTCACATGGGTCTAACAAACAAACAAAAAAAAAATTAACAGTTAGGGTTAACAGTTAACATAAATCACACTGACAAACTATTCAAAACATCTACCAGCCTGTGTTTCAACTTCTAAATCATTTATAGTCTTTTTAAAAGCATTTAGTCAAATCAATTCTTTAAACTTCAACTTTGTTTGTAGATTATTCCATGCAATAAGTGCTGCGTATTTAAAAGCCTTTTTTCCCATCCCAGTCTGCACTTTAGGAACAGACGGTAAATAAATATCCTGTGACCGAAGGCCATAGTTAGGAGCAGGCTTTTTACAGTAATTCTGTAGATATTATGGGAGTAAACCCAATATAAATTTGTAAACAAGGATATGCCAATGCTTGAGCCTACGAATGGACAAAGCAAACCAACCTACCCTAGTATACACCACACAATGATGAGTAAGGGATTTAAAATTAGTTATAAATCTTAGTGCACCATGATAAATAGCATCCGATGCATGCAGACTTTGAGACGAAGCATGCATATAGATAACATCATTGTAGTCTAATATCGACATAAATGTTGCATCAACCAGCTTCTTTTTAGCATAAAAAAAAGGCAGTTCTTAATTCTAAAATAAAAGCCTAAAACCACTTTTAACTTTTTAACCAACTGCTGAATGTGAGAACTAATAGAAAGTGTATAATCAATTAAAATTTAATTAAAATTTAATAAAAACAAGATATTTGCACTGGGGCACCAATTCAATCTCTGTACCATGAGCAGTAGTAATAGAACCTAGTTTTGCTTAGTTTGTTTTGAATTTGAAAATAGCATAAGTTTTGTTTTATCAGCATTTAAAACTAGTTTTAACTTAAAGTATATTAAAAGGAATCTGTAGATGAGAAAGGGCCAGATAGGGTGTAGATGCAGCTGTGTATATGATTGTATCATCAGCGTAATAATAAAAGTTTACATTTTTGATATTTCGATCAATATTATATATAGTAAAAAGAAGAGGCCCCAGTACTGAACCCTGTGGAACTCCTTTAGTTACATTCAAAGTACTAAAAACAAGGCCTTCCACTTGCACACATTGATTTGTAAGATCATTATTAAACCAACCAATATCATGATCAGATAAACCAATACTTTTGAGGAATTGTAACAGCAAGGTATGATCCACTGTATCAAAAGCTTTGGAGAGGTCGATGAACAGGGCTGCACAATGTTTTTGAGTGTCAATAAATCAATAAAATCATTTAATACCTTTAAAACCACTGTAATAGTGCTGTGTTGCTTTCTTGAAATTTAGACCTAATACTACTTACTTTAATTGATTCTTTACTATCCTTTAATTGATTGTTTACTAATGATTAAAGGACTTTAGCCAGGACAGACAGCTTAGAAATGGGACGGTAATTATTTGTTTGTGGGGTGTCTCCCCCTTTTAATAGGTAGAGAAGAAACGTTGATTTCCATATCTCTGGTACTTCATTTGTTAAAAGTGAAAGATTAAAAATTTGAGTCAAAGATGGAGTAATAAAATCAGCTATTAAGATATTAAGTTGTCTGGTGCAATTGTATTCATATCACACTGTACAGTGCTCAGCATAATTGAGTACACCGCATTTTAAAAATGAATATTTGTACACATTTCTCAGTGAATATAGGCAATGTATTTTGGTGCATTTAAACAAAACAGATGTATTAAACAGATATATTTATTAAAATAATATTTTAGTCACCAAACATATTTAGAAATTGAAAGATAATACAATTAAATTCAAGAAAAATATTTTTAAAAAATGCAACTTACAAAATTTCAACTAATTTCAACTAATTTTCTATAACATATACATTTGTATGTATAGTTTTTAGACTGTTATCGTGAGTTATTTGGTTAGATAAGCTCCAGATTTGGCTACATACAGTAGTGACTAATCTAATGTATATGCACACATATAATATTGTATAGCTTCCAATTAAAAATAGGAATTTAAAAGATTTGTGAGGCTTGCACTTATATATGCTGAACACTGTATGTATATATATATATATATATATATATATATAGATAGATAGATAGATAGATAGATAGATAGATAGATAGATAGATAGATAGATAGATAGATAGATAGATAGATAGATAGATAGATAGATAGATAGATAGATAGATAGATAGATAGATAGATAGATAGATAAAAAAAATAACGCAATGCTAGATTTTTCCAATATTGTGCAGTTCTAGATTATAAAAAAATTGCTGTTTGTAATATTATAAAAAGTGTGAGTTAAAAAATTGTATATGAAACAATTTGACCTCTTTTATATTAATTACACTATTGCCGGAGGACATAATATGGTTTGTCAGTGATGATTATCAAAACCACAAAGATTACTATATGTTGTAATTCTGTAAATCTGATAAACATGTTAATTATTTTGTGCAAGCAACACATGATAACAGACTTTCATAATCTCAACCCGAGGCTAATCAATTAGCAGTAAATGCATCTTCACACCAAGCTGTTTAAAATATAACATGTGCCAAATGTCTTCTCATGAAAGCAGTGACAATGATTTATTAATCTGTTGTCAGCAACAACAGATCGTTGTTGTTGTTTTGCCAAGTAAAAGCTCCACGCTTTAAAGGTTTCAAGCTTTTAAAAAAACAGAAAAGTCTCAGAAAAAAAATCAGTAGGCATGTGGCAAACAAATGACAAAGTTTTAATATCTTTAAAGTCTTCAGCTGGATTCATAAACCTTTTCATTTGAACACTTACAAAAAAATATATACATTGTGAAGGAAATCACTCTTGAAAACTACAATACTGAGTAAACGAATCTGCTGAAACACAATGCTTAAATTAAATGAAGTCATCACATTTAATCAGATGCCCAGTTTGCTAAATTGAAATATTATAATATTATATATTTATAATTTCAGTTATACGTGTTCTGGAATTCCCCCTCTTTTTCCCCTCAAAACCTCAGATTGAGCTAAAATAGAGAAATCTATTTCCCTGTAAATTCAGATACGATGCTTTCCATTAACTCTTAATGAAAAGCGTAGCATCAGCATCTCCAGCGTCGAGGACAGGAAAAACACCCCCATCACTTTTAACACCTGCGGAAAGACTAAGACAGAAAGCAGAAGAGCATTTCTATTGCTATCCATCTCACTTTAAGCCCGTCTGCCGATTGATAAAACCTCTGACTGATAAAAACCTTTTTGTTATTTGTCGGATGAACCTGCCAACAATGAAGGATGAGGCCGAACACTATAAAGGCCAGAGTGTCAGTCTGTCAAACACTCAACCGGTCCTGCATTCCTGACACAGCCTCTATACAAAGCTTTTCACAGAATGGCTTGTTTAGTTTTGTTTGGCTCTGATCAAGAATGCTAAATAGAGAAAGTATGTCAGTGTCCCAGAATCATTATTTGTGTTAATAAATAATGGAATACATTTGGCCTGGACTTACAGAATTCAAAACCTCCTGAATTGATTCAGTTCTTCATTTGGGTGTATTTCATTCATTAGGTATCATTAAATGTTGTTTTTTAGTAGTGTTCTGGAAGTTTCACCAAATACATTTTCACATATACAGCCGTCAAGACAATTTACACAAGAATCAGATGACACTTTTTTAAATTGCAAGACTTCCATAATAAAACTTAATAATAATAATAATAATAATAATAATAATCATTCTATTAGTGCTGTCATAAAATTTGGCCAATCATTTGTGGTGTAAATGATTGGCCGAATTTTATAACAACATTATTAGAATTAGAATTATTAAGCATTATTATTATTAATATATACAGTTGAGATTAGCCCTCCTGTAAAATTGTAATTCTTTTACATTTTCCCCCAAGTTCTGTTCAACAAAGAGATTTATTTCAACACATTTGTAAACATAATAGTTTGTTCTGTAGCCGATAAAAGAAAAAAAAAAAAGCTTAAGTTGGACTAATAATATTGTCTATAAAATAGTTTTAGAAAATTAAAAAACTGCTTTTATTGCAGCCTTAATAACACAAACAAGACTTACTCCATAAGCAAAAATATTATCGGAATTATTATGGTTTAAATATTTTAATTAAACAGAAGTTTATCAGACATTCACTTGTAAATACACTAAAAAAAATAGAAACATAATATTTACATTTTAACTATTAGACATTTAAAATAATTGTTGAGAAAATGAAAAAACAACCAGCAGTCATAAAAATTATAATTAAACAAAAATTAAACATACTTTCCCCCAACCAACCTAGAGCTGCACGATTAATCGATAAAAGATCTCGATTTGACTATGCGATCTTAATTCAGCTTTTCTACAATTCAGCTAATCACATTTTCCAGCTCAGGAGAGAAGCGTAAAGGCGGTCGCACAAGTCTTTACAGCAACATGGACAACTCCAAATCACGTTAAAAGTGTCACATACTGTATTTATAAGGTACAATTCACCCAAAAATGTAATTTCTGTCTTGTAGAATGTTACGATGTAGGCTAGTCCCGGCCGCAAAATCACTCGTGAGCTGACCGCGAGCTGTTTGTTTACTACCGAGAGGACGAGCGTGTGCACACCAATGATGTCTACTTTGGTGAACAGAACCTGCATAGGGTGTCAATAACAGGTAATAAAGTTGTAAATAACGTTCATTTTATTACACAGAGTGATCGTCTGAGAGCAGCGCGGCAAGTATGATTTCCATGGATGCTTTTCTCTCAAAGTGACAGCAGCCATGAGCCGCTCTCAGCAGTGAACGTGAACACAAAAAAGCAAAACACAAAAAGTGTTGTGTATAAAAAGAAATGTTTAACAGTGTCAGTATAACTACTCTAGCTTATATAATGTTGAATAAAATGCAAGAGGGAATCTCATAATGACAAATGTCTCCTTTTACCAGTGAAAAAAAGGCTAATAATGTTGTCAATGACAAATGTCTCAAACACATTAATTCAACTTCAGAATTATGAATAGTTGTATTCTGATGTCGTCATTTTACTGTGAATTAACAAACTGGACAGATTTAAAGTCTGTTCCAAGTCCACCGTTCCAAGTCTATACAAACCTTAGCATTTTAACCAACAGTAGAGATAGGCCTAATAATATTTATTCTGTTTTACCATATGTTTGAGAATTAACAATAATAAAAACCTCCTCATTTCAACCTTTATTTTACATCTACTAAATCATGAAAAAATTGTGATCTTGATTTTAAGCAAAAAAATTGTGATTCTCATTTTAGCTAGTATCGTGCAGCTCTAAACAAACCAACCACCAGTGCTATCCAATGGTAAATGTAGGTATAAAGGTATAGTAAACATATTAATCACAAGTTTGTAGAAAAAAGATAAAAGGGGACCAACATTTTTTTAAAATAACAAAATCTTGTCTATTAGCCCTTTAACCGCCTGCTCCACCAAACGGTTGACCATATTTTGCCTGTTTAAATAATGACTGCTAAAGTCATTTAAAGAATGACCAAAAAAAATTCAACATAATTCTGTTGCACTACGACACTTTATTTTGGCTTTATTTAAAAAAAAACAAGAAAACATGTTAAATCTGAAATATTTTATGGTATACTTCAAAAAATAGATGATTAAAATGTGTTATTTTGAATATGTCTTTAAATAAATTGGTCTTACACTTCATATTATCAGATTATCAGATATTATCATATTATTATTTTTCCTAGTATATGTATTAATTCCAGTATATCTACCATTTGGTAGAGGTTGATATTTTAGAAATTAGGGGATGTGTTGAAAGAAAATGCATTGACTGTGTTAACCAGTGACTTTAATAGGAGTTAAGAAATGCAATCCAATTATTTTTTTCTTGGTGGGAGAGTTAAAGGGTTAAGGTATACCTGATTTTTTTCCAGATGTAATGTACCCGTTAACTCTGTCAGCCATAATTTAAGAGTTGGAACTTCTTTTTTCTTCCAATACAAAAGGATACATTTTTTTAGCAGAGATCAACCCATATAAAAAACAAACTGTTGTTGAACCTGTGTAAGTCTCAAAAATTCTTCAGAAACTCCAAATATAATTAATATAGGATCCGGTTCAATTGGAATGTCTAATGCATCTAAAAAAAACGTGGAATATTTTGTTCTAGAAACTGCGTCTCAAACAGAAATTTGAGATGCATAGCTTACAGTAGGAGTGAGACAGGTTGAAATAAAAAAAGATAGACATTTTTCACACAATATTTAATTTAAATTACACTTGGAATAGTGAAGCCTATGAAGCACTCATCGGAAATATTCCTTGCTCCATTATGTTTTACTTGAAAAATATTTGAAAAAAAAAAATTTACAGGAGGCCTAAAAATTTTGCCCTCAACTGTAAATACCTATAAATGTGTGTGTAATAGACCTATAATACAGTTCAAAAGTAATTTAATAAAAAAATCTAATCAATATTTAAAAAAAAAACTTTTAAAACAGCACCTAAAACAATGCTAAACTAATACCAATTAGCCACTGGTAAAATTACAATGATCGTCAGAATATCCACTTATTTTTATTGTTTTATTTGTACAAACTAAAGAGAAAAGTGGAGAAAAAAATGCATGACTCTTAATTTTAGAATCAGAGGCATACATCAGCATAATAAATGCAGTGGATCAAACACCAAAGCTACTGACCTACTTCTAAAATAAACTGTCTCAGGAAAACCAGCATACTGTATGCCTTTGATCCTTCCCATATTCCTCAAGCCAGCTCTTCCCCTGCCATTTTCTCAGGACAGATGCTTCACTTTCCACCCGCTCCGCTGTGTGCCAGCATTAGTCCTTATAACACATCAAAAAACCAGGCCTTTTAGACGCATGATAAAATCAATATCAGAGCCTGTGATGATGTCATCTCTTGTACCAATGATCTTAATGGCCTTCAGTTCGACATATTACTCTGCTACAGAGCAAAATGATGAGCATTCATCTCTCTATGTGTATTACATCTTATTGCTCACAGCCAAATATACAATATTCTAAAGCTGCAGAAACATCCAGCGGCATTCAGGCATTGATGAAACTGGATTTGTCGTCCTGTCTGTTGCAGTTCCACCAGTCTGTGCCATCTATCAACATTATTGAGGTCTGATGGGATGTCATTCGAGCCCACCCGCAGTATCTGGATCACAGTATATCAACCTTTCCATCACCACAGTTCAGAGCTACACAGCTACACTACAATATCGGCCCATATACAGTATATATGATCATATATTTAAATTAAGGTTCCTCTGTTAATGGTTCCTAGTTCCGTTTTAAAGGTCTCATATGTACAGTGGTCAAAAACTTTTCTCAAATTTTCTAATACATTGCAGGATGAGTTCTTTTCTCTGTGTCTGAAATGGTTCAGTTAAAGATCTGCTCTCCAAACTCAGTCTTTCTGGGAGTCTACTCTGCTCTTATTGGTCAGATGGTCCAACCTGTTGTGATTAGTCTACTGCTTAGAGTGTGTATCAATTACCAAATGCTCATTACTATATTCAATGTTCAGCTTCTGTTGTTGTTCAAATTCCTTTACAATTGACGACAGACAGAATATTATATATGTTCCACACAACTGGAAAATCAGCACTCATTTAGCAGGGTCTTATTGCTTATTTATATAATATCCAGAAAAAAATACAAAATTGGGTGCAGGAAGACTGGAATTACTGAAATCAAGCAGTTCAGAATCATTTCTTTCTTTCGCTGTGATCTTTGCAGACCTTTCACTTTTAACATACAACATTACCTGTAGTATACTACATGAAGGGTAATAACTGAATAAGCATAGAGGCACTTTAAAGCAATCTACTGTAAAACGCATTGAAATGTGACTGGGTGGCTGTATTTTATGAAGGATGGAGGACACCCCCAAACATTTCCGCAGTTCATCAGACTAAATCAGAGATTTTTTTTCTTTCGTTCTTTTATATAGAAAAGTAAGGAAAGTGTATTTTTGATATGGTGCTGGTGAAATATGACTTTTACTCTTTATTAGCTGGTGTTTTGTTTGTGCATGCATCTCTCGCAGTGTAAGATGTGTACAGGAGCAGCTCATTGGATTAAGCTTGTGCTCTTATTTGCAACTGCCAGTAAAAGTAGAGGAAAACTTGCAGATAGTTTCATCTCTCGACCTTTCTAAGCATTTTGTGTATCCTAAATATAAGGCTTGTGTTTGTTTTTGCACTAAATGTTAATTTTAAAACCTGCCAGACTGAATAATGTACATGCTAAAATCACTGTGTAGTAAACAATGAAAAATAATTATATTCTGACTGAAATATTGATATTAAGAATATTAAGGTGCCATAAAACTCATGATGAAAGTGCATGCATAGTTTGCATTTTATGCTCTCATTTCATATGTATTATTTTACATTAGGTGTGTATGTTTCTCCTCATTATCAGTTTTAATAAAGATGAGGAATGACTTGATGCAAGTTTTCTTTTCTTGGTGCCTTCTTTATAATTAGCATATTTGGGGTATGACAGAATTTGCTACAAAGAAACCAAATCAAATTTGCTGATCATTTACCGTCCAAAAATTATGTCTTTGATGAGGTTGTGGATTAATGCTAATAATGTTTCATTTACAGGTTTTTGTACATACTGATCAGTTTTTATGTTTGATAAAACCTAAATGAATATCATTAGGAGCCTCAGATATTCATTTTTAAACCAATATACATATACACTACCTGACAAAAGTCTTGTCGCATATCTAAGTCTTAGAAACAACAAATAATAACTTGACTTCTAGTTGATCATTTGGTATCAGAAGTGGCTTATATGAAAAGCAAATCCCTCTACATTCTAGACAAAAGTCTTTTCACCTAACAGAAATAATGTACAGCATAGAATATAAAGTCATGGTGCAGTGGAAAAAGAATTAATATTGTGTATGACTCCCTTGAGCTTGGAGGACTGCATCCATACATCTCTACAATGACTCAAATAACTTCTGGAATAGTAAGTCTTCTGGAATGGCAAAGAATGCCTTCATCTTTAATGCCTCCTCCTTCATCCTACCCCTGACATGCTCAATAATGTTCATATCTGGTGACTGGGCTGGCCAATCCTGGAGCACTTTGACCTTCTTTGCTTTCAGGAACTTTGATGTGGAGGCTGAAGTATGAGGAGCGCTATCCTGCTGAAGAATTTGCCCTCTCCTGTGGTTCGTAATGGGCAGCACAAATGTCTTGATTCAGGCTGTTGATGTTGCCATCCACTCTGCAGCTCTCTCGCACACCCCCATACTAAATGTAACCCCAAACCATGATTTTCCTTCACCAAACTTGACTGATTTCTGTTAGAATCTTGGGTTCATGCGGGTTCCAATAGGTCTTCTGCAGTATTTGTGATGATTGGGATGCAGTTCAACAGATAATTCATCAGAAAAATCTACCTTCTGCCACATTTCCAAATGATCAACTAGAAGTCTTGTTATTTGTTACTCTTACAGCTTGGATCGACGACAAGACTTTTGTCAGGTAGTGTATAAAAGTGCTGATAATATTGACTGGCATTTTACGACTGCATTTTATAGGGTGACTAAATGAACAGCATATTGTCATTTTTGGGAGCACCATCCCTTCAGAGTTTGCTTTAACTAATGGAGTGGGAAGTAATTTATTGGTGCATTCAACCACAAAGCACAGTACATTAACACTGACAAAACATTAGGGAATTAATTAAATGAATAATATAATCAAAATGGACCCATTCATCACAAGATGACACTACTGTTGTTTTCGAACAGTTATTTTAATGTACATTATTAAATATCAACCAACGCTTTGTGTATATCAGCAAACAACCTCTTGAACTCTATTATGGTTTCAGGATGAGTAAATAATAAAAATGAGTATGTTTATAAAGCCAAACATAGATTGCATAGATTTTCTTAAAGCACCAACTTCAATTTCAAACAATAAACAAATCATCAAATGAAACCAATTATAAAAGCACACACACTAATAAGTAATAATGCTAACAATTTCAAATATGATGACAATTTATTTACTACAGTAAAGCAAAAAAAAATACTGCAAAATACATAGAAAGTATCCCAAATTCTTCCATGGAAATTGTGTAAATGCATAAGCAGTCAAATCAGAACAAACATTAATTATTAAACCACCGACAGATTCAAAATGATAAATCAAAATAAGCAGAACACCACTATCTGAACTAAGATTTTTGCTACTGCAATTATTGTATATATTAAATTATATGAATCTTATTCCACATTTAGGAGAATAGAAATTTGTCAAATATGAAATCATTACTGTTGAGAGGAAATGCACGTAAGAAAAAAAATGCAGAAAATAGCTGACAGAGCCACAGGCGTTTAATGATTTCAGAGCATGATGAAGAGATGTGTGAATTTTAATGTGTTAAAAAGGGCAGAATGGCAGTATATTTCACATACATTATAATTCTAGCTGCTAGAGACTGATTGGGACTCGTGGGAAAAGGATTATGTTTCATTTCTGAGAGGTGAAATGTAATACTCTTGAGTTCATATAGCCAAGAAATGACTGAACCCATAGAAGTAATGGAGATAGTTTAGTTTATTCTCTGTTTAGCAAAGTGAATGTGTGATGACTGTTTGCCCAAAGTTTACTAAAATTAATGGTTTTAACCTTGGTAAAATTTGATTTGCTCTGTGATGTGACATGGCCTGAATGGATCAATTCAATTCAATATATATATATATATATATATATATATATATATATATATATATATATATATATATATATATATATATATATATATATATATATATATATATATATAATAACTAAGTTTACATTAGACATATAGCCAAATGGTGAAATAGTTGTGCTCTAAATGTGTTCTAAACATAAATGATATGGTAATAATACTACAAAAAATCTAAAAATATGGTTTGAAGCAGATGTGCAGGAACAGACTATACTAGGTCATGAAGAAAGAACATGAGTGTTTTGAGGCCTTATTCAAATGTTTAAAAATTACGTGATTCACAGTAAATAGTTTCTGATTGCTAAAGCAAGTGTCCCATGACCCACAGTATAGTGCTTTTCTCACTAGTTAACCCTGGGTCATTTAACTCCCATTAAACTGAATCCTGAAATATTTGTTTCACAATGCTGGTTATTTACCCTGATTAATAATTTTTACTGGGTATTCATACACTGAGGTTTTACACTGTACAATCTTAAAACCGGGGTAATGTTCTTATTTGCACATTTGTTATGTGAGTCTTTGAAATGACTGATAACATATTGCTGATTGAATTTACTTTTCGGCCTATAAACATAAAAATCCCCCCTGCAGCTAAGGTGACATCAATTGAATTCATTTCATGGTTATTTATATAGCGCAAATCACAATGTAGAGTGTGTCAAAGCAGCTTAACATAGTTCTAGTAAAGTCTAGATTTCTGAGTTGAAGTTTAGTTCAGTGTGATTTAAGTTTCACGGCTGAAAGTTCAAACACTGAAGAGCAAATCCACCGTAGCACAGCTATCCCACATCAGACACTATCCCTCCATCTTAAACACTGTTTACTCAATGTTTCACTCCCTTTTTCTCTATATATATGGGATAATCAATGGATTGCTGTACATTAAGTAAAGGATAAATTATGCCCAGGTAGTTTTTAATCACAGAATAAAGCCTGACAGGCTTATCGACAGCCCAGTATGAAGCAAAGGACTGTTGTATAAGACTAAGGGCTTTGTTTTACAATAACAACCGCCTGGATGTACTTTATCCTGGTTTTTGCATGGCTACTTGCCAGACTTTGTTCTTAGCCATGATAGTTTATCAATACTTTAATTAAAGGTAAAGCTGAGAAGAAAAAAATGGCTGAATGGAGCATACACTAACCTAAATATTATTCAGTCACAAGATGGCGCCAAACAGTCAAAAGCAGTTGCAGAGTCAGACAATATTGATGTGAACGTATTTACTCACTGTCAAGATGACTCACAGTACCTAGATAAGCTAGCGTTATTAGTTTCAGTGGTTGCTATATATGGGAATAACATGCCTTGGAATGACTGACCAATCAGAATCAAGTTTTCCAGACAGACGTTTAAGATAGGATTTTTAAATACACAACATGGAGGCAAAGAGCCACTCAACGCAAAGTGAATTGCAAGCCATTGATTGTCCCCCTATTCTGTGATTATGTGCCAGGTTATAGACAAGTTTAAACTAATTTTGCTCTATACCGTGCAATATTTGACAGAGTTTTCATCAGTTATGATTTTAGATCTCCTAATACCCACTTTTAAATCCGATAAGGGTCCCATAATGCAATTAAAATTGCACAAATAATCAACAGCATATGCAGAGAATGCATTTTTTTTAGATTTGCTCTTTAAATCAAAGAGTCAGTGTGTATTTGTCGATTTCTAACTAAACTAACTTTTATATTAGTGTCATGTACAGTATAAAAACATGAATTTGATCTTAGTTTAAGGCTATAGGGGTGATTTTGGACACAGCTACTGTACAGTCCTACTATTTTGTACTCAAACAGGCTAATCAAGGTTCATTTAGAAGATTTGGTGAATATTAATTTGTGAAAATGTTCGTAAACAGATTTCACATACAAATGTGAATTCTTAGTGAATGTGCCAAGTTTAAAAGCAGTGTTTGAAGTGATGATAACCCAGGGTTAAGTGTGGTGTACAAATCCTAACATGTTTCTAAAAAATAATGTTAAAAATTGATGTCCTGAACAACAGTAGAGTCTGTAACTGCACATATTAAGTTCTTTAACACTTACAGTTCATCCTCTGATGTTTAAACACTCACCAGAGAGCTTTGCTGTGGCTTTTGTTCAGTGTAAAGCGCTCGACTGAGATGACCAAAGTGATCTGACATTAAAATGAATGTTGTGGGAGTCTTGAAGAATGCTGTGCTAAATGTTCTGTGTGCATTTCTGTGTACATTTGGTCTTCTTTTCAAGTATGTATTTCAATAACCCAAGTATCTACAATATAGCACCAATGTGTTGAAAAGATTTGCACTCTTTACATTATATTCAATTACACAAATGCTTGAGTATAATATATAACAACATGCAGTTTCTTACATGTTGTTTCATCATCTACCTACCCTGAATTTACAGTATTATATTGTAAAATCCATACAGTGTATCTGAATCATTCTCATCTGTGCTGCTGTTTTGTGGTGCTGTTTGCTGTTTTCAGTGGCAGTGCTGTGAATGATTCCATCACTGAGGCATTAGCTGCACGTAACAGTATGTGTTGTGTGTTCAGGACTCTTTCTGACAGGCTGGTGAAAGAGTGTGTGTGCGTGCGTGCGTGTGTGTGTGTATGTTCAGTCTGAGTCATCACTGCTGAAGGAGAGGAGATCTTCTTCTGCTGGACTCACAGCTGCATCTTCAGACAGGGTTCTGCTGCGGGATGTGGCCAGTCTGATGAAGAGAATATTGAGAGTAAATGAGAAATATTTCTTGATTTGTTTTTTTTTGTTTGTTTTTTGTCATTCTCTTCAGGAATTAATATCATACATTTCCTGTATTTTATTACATTATTTATTTATGTTTAAAGCCTAGTTTAAATGTGAAAGATGTACATGCAAATCTTTAAATAAACATGATTTTGTCAGGGTTCCCACTGTCAAAGAAATCCTAGAAATATCAAGGAATTGTTTTTTTTCCAGACATGGAAGGTCATACAAATACTTATTAATTTTAGTGAATGTGCAGTTTTATAGTTTTTAAAGTAAAATAACTTGTGGCTGTTTTTCAATTTCCGTTCTTCAGCATTCTCCTGTTCTCGTGTAATGTCATCATCAACCGTCGAAGTTCAGATCCAAAACTCAAGACCGGAGGATGCATGAAAGTTCCCGGATGTGTTCTTGATATCGTTATTGCAGACTTGAGTGCAAAACTAACTCTAGAAGTCAAGTAATTGTGGCTGAATAAAGTAGGTGGGACACGCAGTATTCTCTACCTGTTTTTTATTAAAGTTCAGAGATATACCTTGTTTATCTCAGGAGTTTCCCTAAATGAGACAGTGAAAGTAAACATTACCCTGAAAATCTTAATAAAAGCATAAACACATTCATTTATTTGCATTGTGCAAAGTATATTTGTAAGGTTTTGCTGTGTTGTGTAGAAAAGGGGAAAACAATAAATCGTTTTCTGTTAAAAATACACAAAGGCCATTATGTGACCATCAGAAAGAACTCAGAACGCATCTCACTTCACAGAGGACGCATTCTGTGTTCTCGCGGTCTCCCGAGTTCGTTCTTCTGAGGTAACTTGGCAAGACCGCTCTGCACAAGAATGCAAGTCCTTTCTCTACATTCCTGGAATTGATAAACAGCCATTGACTACACTGATTTGAAATAAGATTCTCAACTATGCTCATAAAGCTTAGTATAGTAAAACAATATTGTAAAATGTTATTACAGTTTAAAACAACTGTCTATATATTTTTAAAAAAAGTTATTTATTGCTATGAAAGCAAAGCCTAACTTTCACAAATCTTCACTCCAATGGTCAGTGTCACATGATCCTTGAGAGATCATTCTAATATTATGATTATGAAACATTTATTATTATCTTATTACCAATGTTAAAAACTCTTTTGCTTAACAGATTTGTGAAAACGAAAAATAACAAAAAAATAAATAATCAATTTAAGATGGAAATCTAAAAATCCATATACTTCTTTCCTGACACTATTGATCAAATTAATGCTTCTTCAGGATTGAACCAATTTTTTTTAATCAGTTCCACATCTAAGCCTTAAATTATTATTTTGTACAGTATTAAAGTATTTTTAGATAAATGTATTTCAAATCATTATAACTTCTAAAGTTAATGCACTGATTCAAATGATCCCATCAGAGTGAATCTTCAGTTTTTCAGAATGAGTCTCCAATAAATGACTCAATGATTCAGTCAAAGCAAGGCTGTGTCCGAAATGGCCTACTGCTCAGGTACTGCATTTAAATTAGAATTTACTACTCAACCATTAGAAAATGTTAGTATGAATGGAATTTGGACATACTACATCCGCCATTTTGTCATCATCCTGTGACCTACCCATGTCAGTTGTATCGCTTAACTACCATTCATGAATTATCTTACAGTGCATCATGGGATAGCATAGCATGCATCGGATGCACATCAGATGCATGCATGATCAGAATCTCGCAGGAAGTAGTAAGTCATCCGGATACTTCTCGAGTACATACTACTCAGCTCGCATACTGTTTTTAGCATACTACTTAGTATGGAAGCATGCTATTTCGGACGCAGCCCAAGTCTCCAGTTAATATCTCCAGTGATTCAACCGATGCACTGTTAGTCTCCAGGTAAATCTGTGTAAAGTTGCTGCAAACTTATGTATACAGTATTACAACTGAAACAAAATATTGAGTAGAGGCGAGGTTTTATTTTTGACACTCCTCTCATATTTCACTTGCAGCAAACTAATGATTTGAGGGGGCGTGGCTAAGCATACACTGAAAAAAATGATTCATTGGATTTACTTTTTTTAAGTTAACTGGTTGTAAACTATTTATTTGGTCTGAATTTAAACAAATTTAGTAACTTTCTAATTTTAACTTCTTAAAATTAACTTATTAACTTAATTTGTTTGTTTAAATTCAGCCCATATAAATTGTTTGTAAACAGTTAACTTAAAAAAAAAAAAAAAGGAAATCCAATGAATCATTTTTTTCAGTGTACTTTGCCCAAACTATTAACATGATGTCATCAGTGAAGGATTGCCATTCCAGAGTGGACGCCAATGGTTAGATCTTGATCAAAGGTTACCAAAACAAACAGTGGATTAATTTTCACAGATTAGTTGTTCATTTTAAGACTAACAAAAGTTACACTAGCAGAATAAAGATTGTGCATTTTCATTCCATGCAGTCTTTAACAACTGATTACAGTATTGTACGACAATACTGTATTGTACTGTATTGTTTTTTGTGAAAAAATTAAAACAATTTTTCTAAATAACATTAATCAAACAGCACTTTTAGTTTTAACACTTAAATACACCACATTGTACTTTTGATACTTAAGAACTGCTTAATACTTTTACCAGAGTTATATTTTATTATGCCATCTGAGTACTTGTAAACTTTATCCACCATGCGCTGTTCATTAATTATGAAAAAGTCATGGAAATTGACTGGGAACCCTGTTGTGCTGTATGCTATTATGCTAAAGTGAAACATTAAAATTGTCATGAAGGAAGCTTGGTGTGATGTACTGTAGGTAGCGTAATGACAGACGAGTGTTTCTGGCTGAGGTTTAGTGATGGCTGATGATCATCATTTGAAGCGAGCGGTGTGTTTGGTTTCTCTCACCTCACTTACCTGCGTCCATCTCCTCCACCTCCATACTGCTGCGTGAGAGGCAGGTGAGAGAGAGCAAGCTGAAAACAAGCTATGATTAAATCCTTCCCAGCATCAAACTATACCAGCCTTTGTCGGCGAGTGCAGATCTACATCCATTATTAGGGGTTTTATTGTGTTTTTTATCTACATGCTCAGTGAAAGGAAAGAGCTGACTATTTGGATCTGCCTCATCTGATTCACTTAGGAGAATCATAGTTCTTTTTGGCCCATTACGTTACTTATAATAATGGATTTCATTGGCAAGCTCTTTCTGGCCTGCTGTGTATGTGCCAGTGATGAAGAATCACAGTAAAATGCTGGCATCACATCCTGTTACAACTTTATGGTGGCAGAGCAAGCAATCATTCTAAAGGCTTGTAGTATGCATCAAGTTAAAAACATTGAAAGTTAAACAGTCTTATTAGAAAACACAGTCAGAATTCTTGCAACTGAATTATAAATCAGCTAATTAACATTGAGTAACTAAAATTATTAACCAGTTTTGAGTTTAAGTTGATTCTAAAGTTAGCCAGCCTGGTGAAAGTGGCAGTTATTTTTTCTTCAAAAATGGATGTTTTTGCAGTTATTAGCCTCGTTTTCTATTTTATTATTATGTTTAAATACTTTTCAAGCACTGTTTTCTGCTGGATTAGCTTGTCAGATGGTCATCAACAACACTTTTTGATGTACAAAAAACATTTCCTAAAGATTTAGAAGAAAAAAAAAAATTTTCAAATACAAATTTATTACATCATATATCATTAGAAAAAAGGATGCTGTTCAAGTTTTAAATTAAAAACTAGCCTGTTGTCATTTACCAGCACATTCAACTTTCCTGTTTGGTCTTAAAGCCTTCTTCGACAATTTATTATGGCATAGCAGTCAAAATAGGACTTATGAGCTTGTGTATGGGACAAATTCTAGACCTTTGTCATAGAGGGGTGTGTCTCTCTAACCCTAATAAACTAAATAAAATTACAATAGTAATAATATGAACAATAATAACAACAATGAAGCACTAATATAATATAATATAATATAATATAATATAATATAATATAATATAATATAATATAATATAATATAATATAATATAATATAATATAATAATAGCCAAGTGCCACTAACTGTTATCCTGCTAATCAGGATCAAAGGAACATATTTAATATTTTGCTACTTACTTTTTTTTTAATACATCCTTTCAACCATTCTCAGAAAAGCTTGAATGAAGATGCTATGAACTCTTTATGTGCCATCTGCTGCCTTTCAAGGATACTAGTGAATAACTCCAAACTATCACTGCACTCATTTTCAGAGCGCTGCTTGAATTGATATTAATAACTATGTATGGAGAGACACTCTGAATAAAATGATTCTCCATGTCCATTAATCTGAAGCAGAGCTGAGGCTGTTAATGCGTCTCGGCTCTCCTACTGTGTGCCCAATCTCCACTTTATGAGACCAAATGTCACACCTGAGGGAGCGCCAGCACATCAGCTCATTAAATGAGGCAAAATATTTGACAAATAATTCCACATCAGCATACAGATGGACTCCTTGGTAAACACACACACTAAAAATACTTCAGAATTAACATTTAGATTTTATGGGGTCTTTAAAAAAAGAAAAGTAGGCATAGACTCTTGCTATAAACAAAGAAAGCTTGACTGAATTTTTTTCCGTTTTTTTTTACATTTTTTACTAGATTTTTTAAGATATGCGTTATTATAGATATTAAAGATAGCTTTTTGTGTAAATACTTATTTTTGTGAACCCTGTTTTGCTTTTCAGGATTCTGTGGTTCAACTTTGTGTTTCACATCCTTCAAAGTTCACTAAACTGTCACTATCCCAATTATCTTTAGGAAAAAATACCAGATTACATAATGTAAATTTTTGTAATTTTTAAACTTTTCTATGGGCTGCCCAAGACTTCAAGAGTGAAAGAAAATGTAGTAAATTGATTAAACTTTAACACATATTCAAATAGAAAATAGTTATTTTAAATTCTAATAATATTTAAAATAATAATATTTAATTAAAGTTAAAGGTGCAGTAGGTAATCTGCCTAAATGCTAACCGGTTAGCATAATATATTTCAAATACAATCCCAATCCCCAATCACGTAGGAGAATTTTGCTTTCACAATCCAAAATAAATAGAGTAATTCAACAAAAGCGCCCGAAAGCTCTGCCCCTTCCACCATGTGAGCAAAGCAGCGACCGTTGAGTGTGTAAAGTGTCCAACATTCCACACTTCATGTTAACGGTTGAATGAGTGCATCATTTGGGTAATTAAAGTGCACTTATTGTTTTTAAAGTTTTCAGTGTGAATGCACTACTTACACTATTTATACTTCAAAATGGCGTAGAATAGTGCATAAGTATGCGATTTGGGACGTACCTTCACTATCTCACACGCTCTGTCCTAAAGCAACTACAGTATGCTTAGTGGTTGGCAGGCAGGCTGCAGGAGTTACACTTATTACTAAGCCACACCTACATGCTATTTCAGACCGAATATTAAAAGTAGCATGGCAAACAATATAGGGAGTGCGTCACAGGTTGTCATGTTCAGAACTGAACCACTGTGCAGGCTAGGCGGAATAGCACTATTTACTTATGTTTTGTTGTTAAACAAAATAAAAATCTACATTATCGATGCTGTAAAAGGTCCCTTATGAAACTGAAAATAGTCACATCAATCGTTCGCCGGGAGATTTCAGTGGCTGAAAAACACTTCTGTGCATATAGCCCATTCATAACAACAAAATCTACATAAGCTTTGCATGACTAAAATAGTTTTAAAACATACCATTACATGTCTAAAAGAAATACTTCAGCCATGGTGTCATCCTTCCTCCAGCGTGCAAAAGTCTGCAGTATTCATTCAGGATTTTAAAAAGTTTTGATTTGATTTGAGCATTTGTTTTTTTTTTGTGTCCACGTGACCGCAGCATGTGTGAGCGCGCATCGACGCATCTGCCGGAACGAGTGCGCAGTTGTTCAAATCTACATTTGCTGACAGACAGTTGGGCTACTTATCAGAATTATGTGAATTATCCATATACAATATTTAATTAGATGAACATTTTTTAGTCTTATGCCTTACCCAAAATATAAAAATACATATAAATACATTTAGATCATTTACTTTAATCATTACTATTGGAATGTGAAGAGACTTTCACAACCAGCACAACAAAAATGTTTCTGAAGACAATCACCTACTGCACCTTTAATCAAATAAATGCAGCACCGGTTAGCAGAAGAATCTTCATTCAAAAAACTTTAAAATCACCAACTCCAAACCTTTTCCCCACATTGAGATTTTTCTTTTCCCTTATATTTATGTGAGTGCATTTTAAAGTGTAAACGATCGATAAACACTGAAAACTATCCTAGAGGAGCAGTCTCTGATCTCATAGACAATCCTCTGCGAGGAAAACACATACCTTGAGAAGGCATCATCGAGGCCATCTTCTGCATCCTGAATAAAAGAGAACACAAGGATTAGCATATTAACAAAAACACAGTCACCTTCAGAATGAGAGAGTAACCTGATGTTACTAAACAACATGATGACCAGGTTTAATCTCTCTTGTGATAGTCATTATCTGACACCAGCAGCCTGGAGATCCTAATTGGGTTTCAGAACCTGCCTGAACGGTGAATGAAATTCAATCACAAAGGAAAAGTAATTAACAAAAGCACAGATGAGCAGGGTGTGCACACAGAGAGCCTGACGGATCCAATATTTCATAGCAGAGACCTTGACAACTCTTATAGAAACATGGGCAGCACTCCACCTAGTGGTTGTAAGTTTAACCAATGAATATGATTTTAAAGCAGAGAATGCCACTTAGCGGTGGCTATTTGCTATATCAACAATACAACCATGTCAACACCCTACTGACTGACAATACAATGTCAATACAATCAAAACAATGGACCTTTATTGGGGCACTACTAACAGCAGATTAATGTACAGCTGAAATCAGAATTATTAGCCCTCCTAAATTATTAGCCCCCTGTTTACCCCCCCCCCCCCATTTTTGTTAAACAAAAAAAAAAATTTAACACATTGAACATGTTAATAACTCATTTCTAATAACTGATTTATTTTATCTTTGCCATGGTGACAGTAAATCATATTTTACTAGATATTTTTCAAGACACTTCTATACAGCTTAAAGTGCCATTTAAAGGCTTAACTTTAATAAGGTTAACTAGGCAGGTTAGGGTAATTAGGCAAGTTATTCTATAATAATAGTTTGTTCTCTAGACCAGTGTTTCCCAACCCTTTTCCTGGAGGCACACCAACAGTACATATTTTGGATGTCTCCCTTTCCTGACTAATTAACTTCAGGTTTTGGAGTCTCTTCTTATGTTCTAATTAGGTGATTCAGGTGTGTTTGATTAGGGAGACATTGAAAATGTGTACTGTTGGTGTGCCTTCAGGAACAGGGTTGGGAAACACTGCTCTAGACAATCAAAAAAAAATGCTTAAAGGGGCTAATAATATTGACCTTTTATGGACAATAAAAACATTTAAACTGTTTTTATTTCAGCCGAAATAAAACAAATAAGACTTTCTCCTGAAGACAAAATATTATCAGACATACTGTGAAAATTTGAAATAAAATTGAAAAGGGGGCTAATAATTCTGACTTCAACCGTATGTCAGACAAGCTAGATGCAGTGAATGATTGGCGTTAATCGGATTTATGGAAATATATGCAAATTACATATATGACATAGAAGTTCATATTTGGATTTCACATACATAAAATATGTCATAGACTATATGCAACATATATTTTCAAAATATTGCAAAAAATGTCTGTTTACATTTTTTCAACGATTCAAATTACAAATATGTAAATAAATAAATATGTGTGTGTGCATGTGTGTGTTCATGCATAGCCATATAAAATGATATCTAATATATTTTTTAACATTTGAAAGTGAAAATCAAAGGTTGCTGCATGTAAGTGTCATTCTGAGAAATCAAGACAAATAAAATCATAACATGAGGCTTGTGAATCTCAATAGTACATGTGTATTTTCTGCTCGGAGGTAGGCCTGGTATATTTGTTGTGAGAGTGATTTTATGGGCTTTACCAAACAGCATATAGTATATTATAAAATAAAGTGTAAAACAAAGTGTGCTTCCCTTACAATCACTAAACATCTTCCATTCATTAATAGATGGCAGCCCCACAAAGTCTTCTATTAATAGTTTTGATGCTTGGAACTGGACAAAACTGCTTCAAGCAATCAGCAGATATTTTTGTTATCGGCTATAGTTAAAAATAAATTTTATTGGTCAAAACTGGTTTTTTTGGGCTTATACAAAACATAATTAGAATATAAAGATCGTGTTCTATTAAGATATTTTGTAAGTGTCCCACTGTAAATTTTTGTTAAAAACTTGTTTTTTCAATTATTTGGACAACTTGAAAGGCATCCAGATTGGGAAAAATATTCCAGATATTAGACCAAATACTGTCCTATCTTAACCAACTATATATATTCATTCAATTTTTTTTTCGCATGAACCACCAACTTATCCAGCACATGTTTTACACAGCGGATGCCCTTCCAGCCGCTACCCATCTCTGGGAAACATCCACACACACTCATTCCCACTCATACACTATGGACAATTTAGCCTACCCAATTCAGCTGTACCGCATGTCTTTGGACTGTGGGGGAAACTGGAGCACCCGTAGGAAACCCACACGAACGCAAGGAGAACATGCAAACTCCACAGAAACGCCAACTGACCCAGCCGACGCTTGAACCAGCAACCTTCTTGCTGTGAGGCGACAGCACTACCTACTTCGCCACTGCATCGCCCATATATATATGTATATTTGTGTGTGTGTGTGTGTGTGTGTGTGTGTGTGTGTGTGTGTGTGTGTGTGTGTGTGTGTGTGTGTGTGCGTGTGTGTGTGTGTGTGTGTGTGTGTGGGCTGTGTGCGTGCGTGTGTGTGTGTGGACCCTGGACCACAAAAGCACCACAATATATAAAGCAGCACAACTGTTTAAAATAGAAATTCATAATGTTTTTTGATTATCTGATCTACATAATACAATAACTTCTGAATGATTATGACACTATAAAGGCTCACATAATGATGCTGAAAATGCAATTTTGGCATTAAAGAAATAGGTTACATTTTAAATATATTAAACTGCAAAAAGGTTATTGTAAACTGCAATTACATTTTGCAACTTGTTTACTTTATATTAATAATATAAACACAATCTTATAAATTAGCATAAAAATTGGAATATATGTACAGTGTATTTTTTATACTACCAACTCCAAAACTTTTGCATGGCAGTGCATGATAAGAAGTGTAATGATATAATGACATACCCAGGAGTCATGTTTGATTGGCCGTCTCCTGTTGCTGCTGCGTGGAGATGGAGAAAGAAAGGAGGGGAAGAAGGGCTTCCTCGGTTTGTGCTCCATCAGAGCCTGAGTCTTCTCCTCTGACACAAGACCAAAAATAAAGAGGATTCATAGTCATTTCACAAAATTACAGAAATCAGGCTAATTGTTGCATTAAAATCAAATAAATGTACCTGAAACACTCTTTGGCTCTGATTCAGGTTGAGATTTGGGGTCTGAAAAGGAGAAGCATGTGCGGGCTTTCTTGCCTTTGTCTGCAATGGGACCAAAAGGATATAATTGTATTGTGCTTCTTAAAACATAAACTAATATTTAAACAAATATGGCTAAAAGCCTCACCTTCCTGTGCAATTTCCCAGAGATCCAGAGCTATTTTAAAAGCTTGAGCAACTGTCAGAGTCACAGCCTGAGCCTGAGGAGGACACAAAAAAACTCACCTAATCAAAAGACTTGGGTAATATTTTTAAAGAATTACTTCCTGTCCACAAGATGGCGCTAGTTAACAGCTACACAGTACCATCCGTTGATATTGACACCGTAGGTGAATATGAGACAAGAATGCTGTGAAGAAAGTGTCTTTATTGTTTAACTTTCGATCTTTTGCGTAAAATGTTAATAAAAAATTAAATACAAATAAACATAACTGAAGATGCCTGAGTTAGAAATTTTTGGATGAGATTAAAGACTTTCTTCTTGCAACCTATAAGCTACAATTTTTGAGATTTTCTGACTACACTTTCCCAGTGATTCTTGGAAATTTGTAGCCACTCAAACACCATCGCAACATTGTGTTTGGCACAAAATAGCACACGTCCTCTGTCAGGCTGATTCATTAGGCCACAGTACACGTAAACTGACAGCAATGTCTTCATTATTGCCCTAAACTGGTTGAACAGCGGTAGAAAATTTAGCCACTTCTATTATTAGCATATAAAGTTCAAAAACCCTTTTACAGCTCTATTTTCCCCATTGTGATGAAAGCCTGAACAAGTTTGACCTGTGTTTTCTCATATTTATAGGCTTTTGAAACAGAAATATGGTTGAACAATTTTCCATAGTCAACCTATTGTACTAAAAAATGTGAAGTATCAGTGTTTAAAACTTGTAAAGGCTTTAAAATATTTTTGGTGCGAATGAATGTAGGGGTTGCTAATGATTGTGTCAAGACAGACATTTGCTGTTTGTCCTCAAGGACCAAGGAAGAGCATTTGTCTTCATTTTTTACTATATTTTTCACAATATTTTTTACCAAGGGTGAGCCAGTATTAATGTGGGGCACTTTAGACTTACACAAAACACTGTTCGCTAATTATAAGCTAATCATTAAAGACAACATATTACAGTGATGACAGTGATAAAAGAATACGTCTTTGCAGACACTTACTATTTTCTTTTTTTGGCACAGGAAGGCATGACACTCCAGAGTTTCATTGAACTGGCTTTGAGAGACATAGGCGAAGACCTTATCCTGAGTTTTGTCAGTTGTGCAGTAAGATATTCTGCAGAGATGAGAAATATAAGCTTTTCACTGTGGGTGGACTGTTCAGCTCATATGATCAAATAACACTTACTGTACTGAACAATGTACTGGCAGGGAATTGGTTATGATGACTAAGCCTTTCAATATCGTCAGATTTACAGAGAAATCACATTTTGAACAAGCTGCTTGAAGTTCAGTTATAGAAAAAATTGCACTCTTCTGTAACATGTTGAGCTATTTCTAATTTTAACAGTGGTAATAACTGCAGTTAAGTCTGCAGACCAACCCAGAAAATTCCTGACAAGAACAAATTGTCACAGCATGGGTTTTAAAACTTTCTTCAGTGAAAACTTCTGATAAACCAGACGATGATGATGTCAGTTTATTCATTGGCATTTAAAACCATTATAATACACCAAGTGCAATATTCATCAATTTTATTTTTAAAATAATATTGCAGGGCAGGCCCACCATTTAAAAAAAAATCATTAAAATTTGTAATATAAATATTAAAGAGAGAGTTCGCCCTTCATTTCACTTGATCACAAAATTAGATATTTTGAAGAAAACTGGAAAACCATGGATGTCAATGATGGTTTTCAGCTTTCTTCAATGTATCTTCTTTTGTGTTCAAGCAAATAAAGGAACTTCTAAAGGGTTGAACCAACCTGAGGATGAGTAAATAGTGCCAAAATTTTAATTTTGAGTGAAATATTACATTTTGTATTAAAATTTGGGGTATTTTGGTTTATTGTAATTGGTAACATGGGTAATTTAGGTTACCATTTAGATATTTTTTAAAGATTCAGTAGGAGCTCTGCCACTTTACTGGCGTTTTGGTGGAATAAACAACAGTAACATTAACATCGAGATGTACAGCAGCAGTGAATGTTTGTTGATGATAAGTTCATGGACAGAACAAAATTGTAAGATTATTTACTACAATCTACTATGTGAAGTTGCTTTGACACAATCAAAGTTTTTTTTTGCAGATTTGTCAGCAAGAGCTTGATTATGATTTCACTTTTTAAGCTTTAGTTCGTGTGCAATACTATAATCTTTTATGTGAAGCTTCTTTGACACAATCTACATTATAAAAATGCTATAGAAATAAAGATGAATTGAATTGAACAAAAAAGAAATGCAACCCTTGCGACAAAACTAGACTTTTTATTATTGTGGAACACTTTTCCCCCTTACAAAAATAAATAAATGATAATGTAGACTATGCGTCCATGTTTTTGTATGCTTTTATCTGTTATTTCGTGATGTCTGGAAGATATCCGCATGGGGGGAAACTATAGTAATTTATAATAAACAAGTTTTTGAGTTTTTGTAAGGTCCATAATGTGTACAACTCTTTGTTAATGAATGTTACCGAATACTGTGGCATAGTAAACCGCTAAACTGTGATAAATACTGAAACGTTAACTGAGGTGCATTGATGAGTAAATAGAGACTAAATTTTCATTTTGGGTGAAATAGCATATTACGTATTAAACAGCTTAAAGTTTTTTGGTATTCAGATTTATTGCCATTACATACATGGGTATTTCTAGTTTAAAGTATTTGACATAAAATAACACAGATACAATTATTAAGATAAAAGCTTCCCTGGAAATAAATTCTAATAGCTAAAGTCTCTTAAATGCTATTTGTTGATCCTTTTTCGAAAGACATTTACAAAAATGACTGAGATTCTAAGATATGAAATCATAAAAACAAAAAATATACAATAAAATAAATATAAATCATTAGAGCCATCGTGCTGTAGGCCTAGAGTATGGATTTTGATTATCATTTTAGGAACAGAAATGTAGAGCAGCAAAACCGAAAGAGTTTGTGTGTGTGTAAAATAATGAGATCCATTAAACAAAGACTGGGAGGAGACGGATCAGATCTCACTTCGTCTACAATTGTTAGTGCTCTGCTTCTGATGCACGACCTAAATAGAAATGCCCAAGACTCTCTATTCCCTTTCTCCCTCCTCTTTCTCTCTGTGAACGCGGGGGGTGTGTGGAGAATTATCATTTATTGCAGTCTGTTCTGCACTGCACAGCTTCATTATTGAAGAGTGAGAAGCTGAGAGGGAAGGGAACTATAAATGCCTTAGTGTAGCTTGTTTGTTGCTCCTGAATGAATGGAGGATGTTTTAAACAATGTCATTTGTAACTCAGAGGATCTCCATGAAATTGAATGCACTGCAACTCATTTACATTCTATATGACTTGATTCACTGAGCAGCATTATATGAATAATAATATACAATATATACAGGCCTGGCCTGGTGAAAGGGGTGGTTCTTTTTTCTCAAAAAGTGTTTTTTTTTTTTTTTTTTGCAGTTATTCACCTCATTTTATATTTAATTATGCGGTTTAACCATACTCCATTTAGTGACATTTTAAGCAATATTTTTACCTGTATTAACTTGTCGGATGGTCAATTTTAATGTACCAAAAATATTTTCTAATGATTTAAAATAAAGAAATATGAAAAAACTATATATATATATATATTTAAAATACAAAGTTATTACATCATAAACCATTAGAAAAAAATGTAGCCTGTTGTCATTTATTAGAAAAATTACCAACTGGCCAACGCATTCAGCTTTCCTCAGTCAGAATTTTGCCATTTGAATAAAAACAATTAAAACATAATAATAATAATGCAGAGCTTTATGATTTTTGTCTAGCCTCTCTTGAAAATTTTGAAAATGTATGGATAACAACAACAGCCTAATTACCACAAAAAATAATTAAATAACTTTAATATGGACCGCTTTTGGTGCTTCGGACCATTTCATTGGTCATTTTTTTCTTTCATGAAAAAGATCTAAGAATTAATACATAAGTTAGGCTACTTGTAAAATGTTTTTGCTATTTAACAATAGGTCAATAGCGAAAGTTGACTTAATTTGTGATGGCATAGCACTAAAAAATAGGATAAATGAGAAAATAGTGCAAAAATTCTGGACCAAAAGCAAGTTTTGGACCTTTGTCATTGAGGGGTAGGTCTTTTGAACCAACCCAACCCCCCGGTTAACATCATGCCCAGGGATAGGTTAATGTAAATGTTAGGTTTGCATATGACGAAGCTCATTGCAGTCCCTACCAGCCAATTGTTAGGCTTTAATAAAAAAAATATCTCCATTTGCATTTGAGCATTATAACAGCACACGAACTGAAGTTTAAAAAGTGAAATCATAATCAAACTCTTGCTGACAAATCTGGTGGTGTGAATAAAGCACGCCAGCTGGCCCCAGGGGTTCCTTGGGCATCAGTTCTTGGACCTCATCTTTTCCCAAATTACAGCACATCACCCATCACCCATTCACACGGTTTTCTTATCACTGCTATGCCGACAACACAGAGATTTATTTTTCATTACAACCATATGATCCAAGAGTAGCTGCACAGATCTCATAATGCCTGGAGGACATCTCGGCATGGATGAAAGATCATCACCTACAACTTAATCAGGCAAAAACAGATCTTCTGGTCTTCCCTGCAGCTCCAGGTGTACATTATAATTTCCTCATATAGCTGGGTTAATCGACAAGTATCACTAATTCAGTCTTGGTGTGATCTTTGATGACCAGTTATTTGCACTATACAACATTAGAAAGATCAGATGTTTCCTGACTGACCACACTGGACAACTTTATGTCCAAGCACTTGTGGTTTGTAGACTGTGTCAACAATGTTCTAATGCTGACTTTCATCATGCACCATTAAACAAAATGAAAACATAACTTTTCTGTGAGCACTTGACTACATCTTAAAAAAAAAATAAGATGATCCCTCCCTAACCAAGTTTTTTTTCTAACGTCAGGACCACTTTATTGGTAGCATTTCTTTCTTTCTTTCTTTCTTTCTTTCTTTCTTTCTTTCTTTCTTTCTTTCTTTTTTTCTATTTATTTTACCAGGAAAACCTCTTGAGATTTATCATTTCAAGGCTGTCCTGGATGAACAAAAACAAACAAACAATAAACATCATAGACAACATATCAAAATAAATCAATACAAAATAAAATTAAAGGTAACTCTTTATTTTGATGGTCAATTTGAGTATTAGTAGACTGTCTGCTTAATAGCTGTTGATACTGCTCCTTCAACAGACATTTAACTGACTGTAAGAAAATTTGCAAGTACATGTCAACTTACACTAACCCTAACCCTAATCCCAACCCTAACCTCAACCTAACAGTCTACTTATAATCTAATGAGAATTAGTTGGCATGTAGATGTAATGTAACATAATTCATGAAAACGGACCTTCAAAATAAAGTGTGACCCAATTAAATGAATCCACCATATAATTGTAAAACTTATCAGCTCAAAATAAAATGTGTAGTAATATTGTCAATTGTTTTAAGATATAATAAATGTGTATCCAATAAAAATCATAAAGATAAACATAAAATATACTAAAATTCATAGAGCAAGTACCTTAGCATTGGCAGCTAAAATATGGTACATTGTAAATGTAAATTATGCAACTAAGATCATGTGACTTTAACTGAGTATTGCCTTTTTATGATAAGTTGCTTGATACCCCCATTAGTAAGTTGATTTTGTAAGTCGCTATAAAATAAAAAAGTCTGCTAAATGACTTAATGTATGTGTAAAAGATAGATGGTGGAAAAGTTTAAAGATTTGAAATGACAGATACTGTTTTGCTGCTGCATTGTGATCCCTTTAACATGGTCATTTTCTTTTAATATGATTCTTGTTCTAAATTTACCTTACAAGATTTCAGAAAATAAAATAAAAAGACACATTTTAATGCATAAAAACTAGGGATGTCCATATCCGATAACGTAATCAGAAATCGGTCCAATCACGTGGTTTTAGACTGGATTGGCAATCGGAAGTTACCTGCCGATCAGGACTCGAATATATATTCTCATTATGTTTTTAACACATCTATAATTATGCGGTGCCCAGAGTTACACTCCAAAAAAAATTTTTTTTTACCTGTCCAAACTACTTATTTAAAATGAGCTAAAACAACACAATTCTTGAGATTTCATTGGGCCAACTTAATTTTTTAATATTCAATCCACATAAATTTGTTAAAAGTGTTAATTTAATCGATTTGTGGTGGAACAACATGAATGAATTGTGTGGAACCCTGCATTATTACGGTGTAGAACTCTTTCTTGACTTCACACAGAAACAGCAACACGTGCGGCATGACATCAGTTTGTTGCAGAAACGCTGTTGGTTAAATGCTGGCAAAGTAGAACATGGAAGCAGCTTAAAGCAGAAAGCATGAGTATGTCTGCAGTCTGGAGGTATTATAAAGTTGATGATGATAACATTGCCGTAGCAAACTGTGAGATATGTAATCTTGGGATTGCCTGCAGGGTATCTTAATTTAAGGTGCTATTTGTTTTTATATTAGATTTTGTATATTTACTGTTGCACTAAAGTCCAAAAGTGAAGAATTTATGTTATTTAATACTTGATTGTTCAAGCTACCCCACAGAAGTGCTCTGTTTGTTACCAGAGTAGTTGAATGTTAAAATAAGGTGAATTAAATAAAAAATAAGGAAGATCCTAGATCCGTTTCTTCACACTTGTTTATTCTTTTTTTATGTATTAAGTATTGAACTGGGTTTCGATATCGGTAGATACTCACAATCAAATGACTGAGTATTTGTCATTTTATTTATTTTTATTTTATTTTTTGTTGTATGTATTAAACATTTATAAACACATACACATAAGTATAATCATATTTATTTTATTAAATGTAAAAAAATTAATTTATTAGAAATATTCACATTAATGAAAGCAGTCTGTTACAACTAACAATGAAAGGAAGGCTTTGCTTATTTTAGCCTTGGCAGTGTTTTCATGGCCAATGCCCTGCTGATTCTCCACTCTTGCTGAACACATTACAGTGAATATGACATTCCCCGAATGGGAAAAAAGCCAAAGTGGGGTTTAATCTTTTCATGAACCCCCATCCTGTTATTGCAGGAGCGTAGTGAATCTAATTACACAAATCACTGTGCAGGATTTGAGGCTCAGGAAAATAAAGTCATGCACACAAATACAGATGTTTGCTTTTCAAGAGACAAAAAGTGAAACTGACAAAAATGAAACAAAAATGCCTTTCAAAACACACAACTTATGATTTAATAAAGCTGACAGCTCCTATTGAGCCAAGACAAACAACATCATCTCCTATTATTCACTAAAAATAGAACGGCTGTGGTTTTTTCTTCATTATTTGTATAGTCAGTTATGGAAAGAGGGATGGGACTCAAAGCAGTAAATAAAGATGAGCAAAAGTATTCATATAATCTGAGCTCATATGCTTTCTTCTGCTGAAGGTGACGTATACTGGCAAAAACAGAAAAAAAATGTTCAGTCTAATGTAAAAACAACAAAAATTGAACTTAAAGTGTTTTTATCACACTATCAATTTGCTTCTGTAGATTAATACTACAATACATATTTTAATGGTCTTTTTCCACATAATGAGCCACAAATCTTCAGTTCATGAGCACAACACACACACATTAATGTTGTATTTTATTCATTTATAAAGCTTTTTACAAAGGGATTTGTTCATGCATAATAATCATAATATGCCTGATTATATACAACATATTCTACAAAAAAATCTGACAATTGTGTTTTTGTTTGTTTTGTCTGTTGGCATTTTTTTATGATCTATGGTGTGAAAAAAAGAGATCCCCAGCATCCCCTCTATAAAAACCTTTAGCTGTAATGTGTCAAAAAAATCCATTTATTGCGCTAGAAATAGTCAAATTAGTTCATATTTAATTAAATAATGCCTGATTTGTATATATAAATATTCAAATTTAGTAAAGGGTGTAATTCTAAAAAATGTTTGATATTCTTAAAGGTGTTTTTTTTTAAGCTAATTTTACAATTTCCATAGAGCTACCATTTTTTAATCAATTCAGACGATCTAATGGCCCGTTTCCACTGAGTGGTACGGTATGGTACAGTTCGATTCGTTATGCTTTTATGGTCGTTTCCACTGTCAAAAGGTACCTAAAAGCGAGCCGTACTGTAGCACTTTTTGAGAACCCTTTGCAAAGGGTACCTAGCACAACAAAGTGGTACCAAAAGGTGGAGCTATAGACACAGCTGAACGACATTGGTTTACAGACATATGTCACTTGCCTGTGCAACAAGAATGAAAACAAAGGAACTGCCATGTTTTAAATGCACAGCCAAGACATTACACTGTAATAATATATACATATAATAACGAGCTATGGACAACCCGAGCTTAAACAAACCTTGTTGTCGTCTTGATGAACACCCACAAAGCCAAGAAGAAAAGCAGAATCTGCCCTGTGCCCATAGTTTTTTACAAGGCTGTCTAAAGCGCGAGCAGTTTAGCTTTCTCGCTTGTGTTTGCAGTGTGTCTATATTTGAAATAATAAACTTTTTGAGCTCATGATAATTACTTGCGTATGATTACTGAAGTGCTTCTGACATCTGATCTAAGAAGCCGGAAAAAAACAAAGGAGAAGACGCAAAAAAACAAAGGGGCAGCCTAAAACATGAACAAACTACCATGTTTAACTATTATCATCATCATCTTTTGGACTATTTTGAACTGGGAATGACAGAATTACTCTCTAACAGAGGTTACATATGCTGCTGAAGATTAAAGATTCAGATGAGAGGTTTGCACTGACTGTGGGTTATATGTTGCGTGTAGTTTTTGAACCCAAATAAGGACTAAATGTATGTTGTGTGTAGTTTTTCTGTAATTGGTAACATATCGGAGACTGTAAGGGGCTGTATGTGGTCATATATGTTACATTTATTTATTTATTGTATGTATGTAATTGCAGACATTACAGTAGGCTATTTCGCACATCACCTCGAACCAGCGACCTTCTTGCTGTGAAGTGACAGCACTACCTACTGCACGCCTGCGTCGCCCTTTCACCCATCATTTAAAAAATAGTTATAATAATTGTTTTAAATTAAACACTGAAGCCTAAAGTGAATAACAAACTGGAAAGCTCATTTCCTCAGTCCGAAATTGTCCATTTGATTAATTTAATATTAAATTTGTCTTAAAGCCTTCTTCTAATGGTTTATTCATCCATTTTCTTTTCCTTTATTAATCTGGGGTCGCCACAGTGGAATGAACCGCCAATTTATCCAGCAAATGTTTTTACACAGCAGATGCCCTTCCAGCCACAACCCATCACTGGGAAACATCCATACACACTCTTTCACACGCACACAATCATACACTATGGTCAATTTTAGCATACCCAATTCACCTGTACCATGTCTTTGGACTTGTGGGGGAAACCGGAGCACCCGGAGGAAACCCCCGCGAACACGGGGAGAACATGCAAGCTCCACACAGAAACACCAACTGACCCAGCCGAGGCTCGAACCAGCGACCTTCTTGCTGTGAGGCAAATGTGCTATCCACTACGCCACCGTGTCACCCCCTTCTATTGGTTATTTTCACAATTTATGAAGGCATACTGTCAAAAATAGGACAAATGAGTTCTTATGGGTGTCTTATAGGTGTATTTCGAATTACCTGAACCCCCCAGGCTATGGGCCTGTAAGTGTACAGGACTGTTAAAATTTACAGTAAAAAAACTATTTCATTAATTGCTACAATGTTCATTTACAAACATTTAGGTTAACTCAAAAACTGACTGCACTTATTTTGGCCATTTGTTCATAAACCAATATCTATATCGTCTAAGTAACGTGATCATATCGGTATCAAGAACTATTTTACTTGTGTCCACAAAGAAAATTTGAGTGCGTTATGCTAAAACATTATTTAAAGTCCAGTTTCTTGCCAATTACCAAAGTGACATCAGCAGCTATTATCTTTAAATTAAGCACAATCCAGCATATGGTGATGACTATCAGTTAATAATTTACCCTATTCACCTGCAGTGGCTTTTCATTCAAGGCTCTCTCTTTCTCCTCACTGTCAGGCTCTGAATACCCATGATTCAGTTCTTCATCCTCCAAACTCTTGTTCGAACTCCCCTGCGGCATCGGGTTAAAAAAGCATTTCTTACAGCGCTATGATCTGAAGCTCTCCTGACACCCGTGTTTATTCTCCAGCCGCCTTTGAAAGTCAAACTGAGGCTGTTTGATCAAAGTCTGCACTGCTGATTATATTCTCCCCATTAGAGCTTCAGGGTGTTTTCTTTTATCTGGAGGTGTAACTGTTCCTGGATCAGGCTCATGATGGGGATGTACTGTAATAATTGCAGAGCGGTTTGTCCTGCATCGTGAGTCTAACACAGGAATCCATATGCCCTCACAGTGAAGAGCCAGAGCCCCACTGAGCCTCAGGACGTCCTGCCCATGGATGAGCTCCAAGTGAAGGACGGAGCGTTTGGTGCTAGACCTGATGCTCTGTTGTCATGTGTTGCTAAAAATCATTTTAAAATAAATTATTTTGACTTTCAATGCTATTAAAATATCTAAATATACATTAAACCATTAATTTATATTAGGACTACAGTATGTTGGTTTCTAATACAGGGTCATGAATCAATGTATATTTATTTCACCTTTGGAAAATATATATTTAAGTTGTAAGCATAAACCTTAATAAATACTGCTTAGCAAACTAATAAAGAAGAAAATGTCAAAGATTTAATTTGCTTTAAAGGTGGTGTATGTAAGCTTTTGACTCTTCTATAGCATAAAATACCATAATATGTTAACAGATATTTAAGAAACATGTCAAGAACATTCTTGTTTATCTGAAAAACAATGCTGAAGTAAGATATTCTTCTTTGAGAATGTCTGTATGGAATGCTGTCTTTGTTTTGGTCCATTTAACCTGCCCAATGCCAGTTTAGCTAATTATATTTCAGTACCTGGGTTGCCCTGTTGGAAAACAGTGTATTTCATTCATTAATTCATTCATTCATTCATTCAGAATGGTTCTCAAAACATGCACCTGTGACTGAAATGCGACCTCTGGTGGTCAGCAAAAGCCTCCAAAATGAGATGTAGATTCAGAGTTCCACATGAGGTTATTAATTAGCAAATAATATAAATATTACTTATGTAGACATTAGGCATGGGCCGGTATAAGAATCTGACCGTATGATAACCTTGGATAAAAATATTACAGTATCACAGTATTGTGCTCACTGCTCTAAAATATTTTTTTTGTAAATGTCTGAGAAAAAAACAAAAACATTTTTCCTCTTTGAACACAATATATTTAATTTTTTGAATGATTTATAATAGTTTTGAACAGTAAACATGTCAGGCTAAATAATTCAATAGATTAATTGACTTCTGCTGTCTTCATTTGTTTAAAAAAAAAAATACAGATTTCTTTACAATTTAAAACAGCATCTTTGGATATCTTTTCTGCTGGAGATACTGTTGACCTAAAAAAATATAAATCTTACACATAACTTAGAAACGGTATTACAGAAAATTTTGGCGGTTTTAAACCTTGACTTTTGCAAACCGCAGTATACCTTGAAAGCGGTTATCGTCCCATGCCTAGTAGACATTAGGTGAGCAGGTTACATTGTAACCTGTCCTAACAACACGCTACATGATGAGATTTGCAGTGATTAGCAATTTGGCTGTTTGCACCAGACAGAAATTTAAATATAGCCATTCAGAAGCAGAGAATATGCACTCACTCACGAAATGGTAGGGTTTATAATCTAATTAATGCATATTAACATACTTTAACATACTTTAACATTACTAAAAGTAGATGCTGAATCACTGATATGGGATGGTTTGCATTATTTTACAGTTCTAAACTTCAATTTCAAGTAGTTTCTGAAGGTCATCTGGCAACCTGCGTTTGCATTTGTTTTAATTCAGGAATGCAATTCCTAGTTCAACCACTGGGTGTCAAACTTACATACTCCACCTTTAAGTAGCATTTTAGTTTGAATATCAAATTATATAAAAACTACAGTATATTGTGCATTTTGTGCACAGCAAAACACAAGATTTGATAATGCCATACATTTTAAGAGAGCTTTAAAAAAAAATTATAAGTAATCACAAAATCAGTAATTGTAGGCTGATTTCAGGTTTAAATGTCCCTGAAATATAATGTAGGGACTAATTAAATATCTTGATTTTATTTTTGTATCCAGGGCGGCGATGTGGCTCGGTGGTTAGCACTGTCGCCTCACAGCAAGAAAGTCGCTGGTTTGAGCCCCAGCTAAGTCAGTTGCCGTTTCTGTGTAGAGTTTGCATGTTCTCGCTGTATTCGCATGAGTTTCCTCCTTGTGCTTCGGTTTCCCCCACAATCCAAAGACATGCAGTACAGGTGAATTGAATAAGCTAGATTGGCTGTAGTGTATGTGTGTGAATATAAGAGAGTGTGGGTGTTTCCCTTTACTGGGTTGCAGCTGGAAGGGCATCTGCTGCGAAAAAAATAAAACAAATTCTGGATAAGTTGGCGGTTCATTCCGCTGTGTTGACCCCTGATAAATAAAGAGACTAAGCCGAAAGAAATGAATGTCCTCTTTGGAATCTTTTTCCTCCCTGCTGTAAGTGTAAACCACAAAAATAGTGCTTAGAACAAGATTAATAATAAAAAGAACAACAAATAAACCAATTAAGAATCAAGAAATGTATTTAATTATATATCGTCTATATATTTGTTTCTCAAATAAATATATTTAATTTTAATCTTATTTAATTAATCACTTTGTATTAAAGAGTAAAGAATATACAGTACACAAACCTGCTATTTGTTTAAATGCAAACCTCAATAAGCAGTGTTTAACAACGCATCTACAAAGCCTGTTTTCCAGAACATTTCAATTTTACTGGAAAACAAGGAAAAACACTGATTATAAAAAAAAGACTGTCAGGGTGTGTGTGTGTGTGTGTGTGTGTGTGTGTGTGTGTGTGTGTGTGTGTGTGTGTGTGTGTGTGTGTGTGTGTGTGTGTGTGTGTGTGTGTGTGCGTGTGTTTAAGTTTAAATATGAGAGTAAATGAGACAGACCAGAAAGAGAGAGTCATAGGGATGCGGGACAGGTTTTTACGGTGGCGGATTAAAGAGACAGTGATTCCTGTTTCTCTGTCTGGTGTCTCTGATAAGGAGGATCAGCAGGGGCTTCTCTATGCACCCCTCATCAGGACCACCGAATAATGCACTCCCCCCTCTGTGCCACCATATCACATTTATAAACAGCCCTCAACATCAGCATTTGTTTGACACACTCAGACGTCAATGATCGAGCGGTTTGTGATCTCACTGTACAGTTCATGTGCTTCTACAGCCCTTGACCCACTAAAATAATCTTTAAACTATTGATCTGAAAGCAGGGACAAAAATCCTCAAAACACACAAAGAAGAAAAGTGCTGTTTGTTCAAGATAAAGGTATTATTTAATATATCAGGATATAAATTTTAAATTATATACATAAATATAAAAATAAAACAATTATTGGTCAAAGACTATAGTATACAGTTCAAGTCAGAATTATTAGCCCCACTTTGAATTTAGTTTTCTTTTTTTAAATATTTCCCAAATTATGTTTAACAGAGCAAGGAAATTTTCACAGTATATCTGATAATATTTTTTCTTCCGGAGAAAGTCTTAATTGTTTTATTTCGGCTAGAATAAAAGCAGTTTTTAATTTTTTAAAAACCATTTTTAGATCAAAATTATTAGCCTCTTTAAGCTATATATTTTTTCGATAGTCTACAGAGCAAACCATCGTTATGCAATAACTTGACTAATTAACCTAACCTGCCTAGTTAACCTAATTAACGTAGTTAAGCCTTTAAATGTCACTTTAATATTAGAAATGAGTTATTCAAAGTATTATGTTTAGAAATGTTGAAAAAACCTTCTCTCTGTTAAACAGAAATTGGGGAAAAATAAACAGGGGGGCTAATAATTCTGACTTCAACTGTATGAGTCATATTGATGTCCATGTAAAATCGATTTTACATATGTGATTTTATATAGAATGCATATCATATCCAACCTAAAGTTTTAACTTCAGTGGTTCAGATAACTTTTTGTGAAAATAAAATGTAAACTATTGAGTGCAATAATGTTTAACTGTCATTCAGATGTATTTATGCAAAATTAAAACACTTATTTTTACCTATACTTAATAAAATATAATGATGTTACAGCTTGACGTTGTGTGGACGTTACCACTATTGACATTTATCAGACATTGGATTTTGGTTGCCATACCTGATGAATAAATGTCAGTATTTGACGTTAATATGACGTTGGTTTTAGATGTTGGGTCGACGTTGGATTTTGGTTACTTTCTAACAACCTAAAATTGACCAAATATCAGCATCATTTGATGTCATTATTGGACATCAAAATAACGTTGTCCTTAGAAACTGGCTAGACGTTAAATTTTGGTCACCTGACATCATGACCAAAATTTAACCTAATATTAGCGTCTAATGACGTTGTGTGCTTGCTGGACAATAACTTGATGCACTACAGAATGTTATATTTACACATATCCACAAATTACATATAAACGCATGTTTTCAACAGCATAATACTCACTACTCTTGAGTACTTTGGTAAGGTCTACTTTTTACTCATACTTTGAATAATATTTACAACAGATACTTTTACTCTACTTGCACTACATTTTTTAGGCAAGTAATGGTACTTTAACTTGAGCATGATTTTTCTGTACTCTTTCCACCACTGGCTGTGACAAACAAACAAATGTATAAAACCCAATGGTTTAATGGTTAATGGCAAAGTAAAACGTAAACTTTCTTTTCTTTTTGTACTATAATGTTTCACTGAGTGACATTTTACTGGGTGTCTTGTTTATTTCAAAGTAAAAATGTATGTTAATGTTTTTTGGTTTTGTTTGCTAAACTGAATTTAGTACATTTAAAATTATGTCACATTTTATTTTGGGTCAGCAAGACATTTGCTTTTACTTTTCACTTTTAATTAATATTTTTATACACCAAGAATGCATTGAATGTTAAAGTAAGGATTCTAAAAAACTAATATTAAATTAAGAAAATTACATAACTGATTAAAAAAAAAGTATTAAAAAATTATTTTAAAAAAGTAGAAATCATTGTTTTGCTAACATATTTGCTGTTATAAACACTGATAATAAGAAATATTTATTGACCAGAAAAATCATCACATTAAGATAAATTCTGATGGATCATGTGATGCTTAAGACTGAAGTAATGCTCTGAAAAATCAGCTTTGGATCACAGAAATAAATTACATTTTAAAATATATTCAAATACATATTAGTTATTTCAAATAAGAATAATATATCACCATTTACAGATTGTTCTATATTTTTAATTTTGTATTTTAAAAAAGCATTAAAAACATCTTACCAACCCCCAAACATTTCAACAAAGCATAATTACTTAGATCACATTTAAGTTTACTTATCATTTTTCAATATAACTTCTCTTGTGTTTAACAGAAGAAAGAAACTCAAACAGCTTTGAAACAACTGTTTGGGAAAATGTTTTTTTCTTCTATCGAAACCAATTAATTTACAGCACACATTATTTTTAAATAATGCTAATAATCTTTGTACCTGTAAATGGACACATCCTCAACGAGGTCATTAGTCTCTGTGTCTGCGATGATGATTCCTTTGGGGGAAACAGTGAGGGTCACTTTCCGAAACTTCTTTGCGCTGGCCCGAGCCTGCGTGAGGTTCACAAGAACAAACCTTTTGTGTGAATTTTAAACAAACATATTTGTCACAGTCAACTCGAAAATGTCACTCATAACTCACTGACCATGAACAATAACCTGTAAAGGTCAGTGAAATCTGTGTGGGCTATTAACTTGAGGCCCATGAGTACTGTGCAAGAGACAAACAAAGACAAAAGTCCATATTGGTGATTCAATAGCTGGTAGATTATTTCTTTATATTATTTTTATTACAGCTGGTAGATTTTTTTTCTACATGAATTTTTAAAATGATTTTAATAATTTGTCTCTCATTGTCAAGATAAAATGATACAGACCGTAACAATATATTTTCTGCAAAATTGTGTCATAAAGCTGAAATTAATGAATTCTTGTTGTCCACCTCAGAACACTTTTTTTGATTATTTATAATTGTGTAAATCAAAATATTTTATCTTATGTTTTTTTTTGGCGTTATTTCCCTTATTTTATATATAAAATTCCTAAATAGTCATTTTCCTAACTCTACAATGTTTTGTTGAGCTTATAAACCTAGAAAAAAATTCTATTATCATTATTTGGGACCGTGCCATAGATTATACATGACTGAATTAAGCAAAAAATTTCTTCTAAACTACTTTTCCTACTAAACCTATTGAAACCTATTAATTATGTAAGATATAGGAGATGATGTCACTTTCTCTCACTGATAAGATCTAAACATTAAAAGTATGTTTCATCAAAAACGTGGTATCAAATCATGCAAGAGTTATTTTGTAACACATCAAAACCATTAGCAGATTACCAAAAGAAACGCTCTGGTTACTAAAGTAACCCTCATTCCCCGAGGGGGGGAACGGAAATGCTATAATGGATTTAATCCACTTATAGGTATTTCGTTCAGAAAGCCAATTGTCTGAAAGTGTATGTAAACGGGCCTATGAAATGCCAATGAGTTGGCAGCATCAGCTTGCACAGCTGATGCTTGTTGTAATCAATTAAACCAATATAAGCACAGCGAGAGCAAGGTGAGGCATCTTTTTTAGCTGAAGAGACTAAACTCACAGCTAGGGGACAATCATTATCGCGATGCAATATAGCATTTCCGTTCCCTGCCTTGGGGAACGAGGGTTACTTTAGTAACCAGAGCGTTCCCCTTCGGATGTGGAAATTCAATGCTATAGTGGATTTAATCCACTTATGGGGAAATGTCTGGTAGACGCCATAATCACTGCATCTTATCTTTGCCTCAGATGAGAGGTTAGCCAGGCAAGCGTGAGCACACCTGCATCATAGAGAGGCGCGGTCTTCCAACGTGTTCCCTGGCCCTTACTTATCCCACTTCAATAGACATATTTTTCGGGAGCCGCAAAGCATCTAGATTATTTCCAGGAATTTAAATACGACAGTACGTTGGGAAAGCGTACAGTCCCGATAGGGAGGACGCTGCGGAGGCCACCTGCTACCCAAGTGGGGAGATGTGATGGCAGGATATATGGACTAGCCCTGAGAAGGGGGAGTAGGCTTATAATAAGATGGTTAGCGGAGAGGGAAGACATGGGTCCGCCTGTGAGGGGGGACTGCACCGTGGCTGAACAGGCATATGGGATCGCCTAGTGGGGATCACGCATAGCAGGCACCTATACTCAAAACGCGGGCTGACCAGAGGGCAGACCTACAACATAATGGGCCAGCAAGTGACTTCTCCACTGAGTCAGTGCTGGGGGCCTCGGAGGAATCTCTGCAGGGCTCACCTAAGTTGGGAACTTTACTGACAGAGTAAATAAGCGCACGTATCTCCGCGTTAGGGAGATGGCGCAGCAAGAGTGTTCCAACACCTTAACCGAGTTGTTTCCTCAATCACCAAGGGTTACCCTTAAGGAAACCGGCTCCACTCGTAGATTGTAAAACCTTGCAAATGTATTAGGTGTCGCCCAGCCCGCAGCTCTACAGATGGCGGCGCATGCACTCGCCCAAGAGGATGTGATGCTCCGAGTGGAGTGCGCAGGCACTCCTGTGGGACACGGCTAGCCCTGGCTCTGGTAAGCAAGGGAGATGGCATCCACTACCCACTGGGCCAACCTCGATACGGCACTTCCCTGCTGTCGACCACCATAACAGACGAAGAGCTGCTCAGATGATCTAAAGCTCTGAGTTCGGTCCAGATAAATTCGCAAAGCGAACTGGACAAGTAATGAAAGGGCTGGGTCTGCCTCCTCTGGGGGCAGCGCTTGCAGGCTCACTAAATGGTCTTTAAACGGTGTGGTAGGAACCTTGGGCACATATCCCGGGCAGGGTTTCAGGACAACGTGAGAGTCACTGACGGAAATGCCTCCAGGTCCCCAACCCTCTTAATCGATGCCAGCACGACCAGCAGAGCTGTCTTCAGGGACAGAAATCTTAAAGTTACTGAGTCGAGTGGTTCGAAGGGATCTGTACACAGGCTCGTGAGAACGAGGGCGAGATCCCAAGAGGGCATGAGTGAGAGTGAGAGGGCCGAGCAATCCGAGGATGGAGCGCTTCTCTCACTTGGAGCTTGGATGCGTGGAGGAGCGAGAGGTCCGCAAGCCCGAGGGCGGCAGATTTACTTCCACTGTAACCCTCAGATGTGCCCGAGTGCCCAGCCGTGGAGCGGGAGACATCTGGGCTGGGTGGCTCTTTTGCAAGAGCGACCCACAATCTTAACTGCGCAACAGACATGCCGCCGTAGTGACGGCATGCACTGCCCGCGAGCACTGCATTACATGCTGGACCCCAGACATGCAACGCAGTGCTCGTGCCCATCATTCGAGAATAGGAAACCACTGCATCCAAAAACGCACGGTCGGAGAGATGTCCTGAAAAGGATGCGCTGCACGACTGTGTGGCTCTTTTAGGTGAAAGTGCAATATACAAACCGCTCTGGAGGACTGGACCCAAAGAACGCCAGGCAAGGGAGAACCCCAGCTCGACTGTCTGCTGCTGCATGTACACACTCTGGACCGGGAGACTGCTTTCGTTTGCTCGAAATCGCTGGATATCAGCAGGAGGAACCCTCATCGACTCTCTCAGAAGGCTGTAGAAGTCTCTGAAGCGAAAAGGATGCCTCTCCTTGCTTTCCCTGTGCTTTTATTGCTAAATTTATTGCAACAAGCATCAGGTGCGCAAGCTGATGTTGCCAACTCATTGGCATTTCATTGGCCCATTTACATACTCTTTCAGACAATTGGCTTTCTGAACAAAATCCCCATAAGTGGATTAAATCCATTATAGCATTTCTGTTCCCCATCTGAAGGGGAACACAGTATTTGTCACTGATCTCCAGTGAGTTGTTTAATAGTCTTTAAATTATGATTTATTTAGTTGCATCATGTGCTCTTAGCATTTATGCTTGCAAGAAGGATTTTTGGTTATAAAGTTTACAATTGTCAACTCTGTTACTAAAGCCCAATCCCAACTCTATTTTCATACCCCTTCCTTCCCCTTGGCCCTTGAAACAGAGTGTGAAGGAGAAGAGCTTCAAAATTTACCCTTAAGAAATGCGACAGCACTACAATACCTGCACACGGCATCAAATGTCATCGTGATCTCTTGCCTCATATGAGAGATAGTTATTCCAGTTGCGTTATTTTTTGGTATTTATCTTCAGGAAATCACTGAAAGCATATATCATGTTATCATAATGATATAATGTGGCAACAAGATCGTAACTATACTGTGCATTTACGCAGTGGCCATATTCATCTAAGTAAACACACAAAAACAACCTTAACATTATAGCAGACACTGTAAAAAGCTCATTCTCAGCCACTAGATTTTTCTGACAGGGGATTCCAGTGTTATCGAGTGTCAGAATGTTGTGGATGTGATCTCCTTAATTCCGTGTTCAGCCATGTTGTCGTTGTAGATGGTGTATTCTGGGAAATTTTCATACCCCTTGGTTTCGAGTGTGGTCCTGAAAAATCTCTGTTTCAAGGGGTATCTAGCCCTTCCCCTTAGCCCTACGCCTTCACCCAAAAACAATTGGGTAGGGGAAGGGCTAAGCGGTAGAATTGGGATTGGGCCTAATATAACATGGTTGAAAAAAAAACTTAATTTAAAATTAAACAAAAAAAAAAATGAAGTAAAATAAATAAAAAATACCTGTTGTTTATTTGATTAAAAGAAAAATTAAGATGTCACTTAATTATTCAAATTTAAGCCTAGAAAAATGTATTCTAAAATGTATTCTTTTTTCCTCTTAACCTAATGAAATGTAAAATATATCTCCAATTATAGAATCACCCACACATTAAAGTCATCTTCTGGCTGGTTCAGTGTGATCTGGTACATGAACACTCTGGTTCATCAGTGCAGGGCGAAAGGAGGCCAACATGTACGCGGATGAGGGGAAATTATGGTTGAAACGCAGAAGAGGAGAGAGAAAGGGCTTGTCAAGGACAAAGGAAATCAGGCAAAGCGTATCTGGGGGGCCTTTTTGCTTCCCCAAGAGACAGTAAACACTGATTTGAACACAAATGAAGCTCAGCTCAAGGATTCACAGTCTGACGGTTAGTTCGGAGAGAGCAGCTGAGCTCTGATTTTATTGTGCTGGAAGCAAATCTGTTTGTCTTTTGCTTTCTGAGGAACAAGGAAACATTGGGTATTTAAACAGGACACAGAATGTACTGAAAGTCTGTTATTCTTTTGTGTTCTCATCAAAAAGTAATGAATAAACAGTTGCTTCACTTCAAAAAATGCTGCATTCCACACAATCCCTTCCTGTTGTCCCAACACAAATCGAATAGAATAAGTAGTTTGAACAACCAGTCAAAATAATTTTTTGAGTGTAGGTGAACAATTATTTACGTGATTTTACCATTTTGACTTTATTTCTCACAGTCTGATTTTAAACATCTCAAATCTCGCTTGAACCACTGCATGAAATAGAATAATAAAAGCACAGTTGTGTTTAAATCTTGACATTCCGGGTTTATGTTTCACAATTTTGAGTTTATGAGTTATGCGTCTTGCAATTATATCCCACAATTATGAGTCAATAACCAGAAGTTTTGAGTTTACGTCCCGCAATTATGAGCCATCATTTAAGCGCAATTATAATTTTACATCTTGCAATTATGAGTTTACATTCCCAGTTATGAGTTTACGTGTTGCAATTATGAGTTTACTTCCCGAAATGATGACTTTACGTTTTGTAATTATAAGTTTGTGTTGCAATTATAAGTTTTCATCTCGCAATTATGAGTTCACACCTACAGTAACAATTAAGAGATTATATCCCACAATTATGAGTTCATCTCATAATTATTTGTTTACATTTTGCAATTATGAGTTTATGCCTCGCTATCATAAGTTTACATCCTGCAGTTGAGTTTACATCCCGCAAATATGAGTTTACATGCAGCAAATATGAGTTTACATGCTGCAAATATGAGTTTACATCATGCAATTATGAGTTACATGCTGCAATTATGAGTTAACATCCCACAAATATGTGTTTACATGCTGCAAATATGAGTTTACATCACGCAATTATGAGTTTACTTAACGCAATTATGAGTTTACATTGCATAATTATGAGTTAAATTGCGCAATTATGGGTTTACATCGTGCAATTATGACTTTACATCGTGCAATTATGAGTTTATATCCCACAAATATGAGTTCACATGCTGCAATTATGATTTTACATCTCGCAATTATGAGTTTACATTCCCTGTTATGAGTTTACATCTCGCAATTATGTGTTTAAGTTTTGTAATTATTTGTTTACGTTTTGCAATTATGAGTTTAATTCATGCAATTGAGTTTACATCCCGCAAAAGTTTATATGGCACAAATATGAATTTACATGCTGAAAAAATACATTTACATCCCGGAACTATGAGTTTACATGCCGAAATTCTGAGTTTACATCGTGCAATTATGAGTTTACATGCCGCAATTATGAGTTTACATCACGCAATTAAGAGTTTATGTTTCACAATTATGATTTACGAATAAAAAAATAATGAGTTTATGTTTTGAAATTAAGAGTTTGTGTTGAAATTATGAGTTTATATACCGCAATTATGAGTTTACACCTACAGTAACATTTATGAGTTTACATCCCTCAATTATGAGTTTATATCTCACAATTATGATTTTCCATCTCACAATTATGAGTTTACGTCCCGCAATTTACAAGTTTAGAAGTTACAAGTCTCATAAATCTTGAGTTAATGCTTTCAATCTTGATAACTGACCGTAGTTACAATCCTCCTGATGGCAGCTGCTGCCATGTCTTCTCCTTTAGGTTGACCAACCAGAGTCATGCCCAGATACTTCACATTGAACACCATGCCTTCCAGGAGTGTCTCTTTGGTGTCTGTCCAGTTCTCTGGCAGCTCTAAAACACAAACAACAAAGAGATGCAATAAAAGTGACTGACAGAGTCTATTAATCCCTAATAGTCTGTCAAGCATCTCCCTTTGTGTTCTACGAAAGAAAGAAAGTGGTTGGAAAGAAAGTAATAATAAATGTTCAAGCCTTCAAAAACCAAAGGCTCAAAACTGCCTGAAATATGAGTGTGGATGTATTGATTAATACTGCAGGATATCAAAAAAAAAAAAAAAAGATGGCTGGCAGCCATTATGAAGTAATTACTTTTTTGATGCAATAAATAATGGTCACCTGCAAGCAAACAGTCCATTTGAAAATGTGTGCTTTATGTGCATAGATGGCAGGTTTCACACCTTTTCATCAGAAGAAGTGGGGCTCATTCCCTTGTAAGGAGAAATTTTTAAATCTGTGCCACACAGTGAGCTTTAAATAGCTTTCCGGTCCCTTTTGGGTCCAATACAAAGCCCTGTTGGAGAGTAGAGCTGGATTGAGAAAGATATGCAGAAAGAGCATGGCTACACGAGTAGCATGACTACACTCGTGCGGTTCTCAAAAATCTAAATAAAGCAAACATTGAAGTGCTGGATGTCCATCTGTTATTGTATCAGTGTGAATTATTGATTATTTTGCTTTCAAGATGACAAGGACCCTTTATCATTATTTTATTTTATATGCTAAATTACTTATGAAAGATAAAACCATCAGAACTCTAGCATTTAAAGTTATTTTTAGTCATCGTCACAGGTAAACCAAAATGTGCTTTCAAACCTCACTAAACTGTTTTGCTCTTGTGACTTCCAGTAGCTCAACTGAAAACGAATTAAGTAGCATTAATCATGATAACAATTACACCAATAATAATAATAATAATAATAATAATAATAATAATAATAATAATAATAAAGTTTTATTATTATTATTTACAATATTACTTTTATAAACAAAATCAACTAAATGAAATAAGACAGAAATATGTTACATAATTTTACATTTAATTATACATATTTGTGACCTGATTTGACCTGATAACATAATTATTTTCTTTTTATTTTCAGTTATTTTCTTTTTATATATATATATATATATATATATATATATATATATATATATATATATATATATATATATATATATATATATATATATATATATATATATATATATATATATTATTATTATTATTATTATTTTTTTTTTTTTTTTTTTTTTCTATATTAGCTAATTTCACAGAACAGACATTCAAAAATAATCTCACAAAGCTTTGTAGTCCAGATCATTGAGTAAAGGTATTTAAATAACTAATAAAGTTGATCTAAAGTTTTACTAAATCAATAAACATTGCTTTTCTCAACTCCTCTAGTCACTTTTTCTACAATCTGGGTATTCTGTAAAACGTCAATATTTCTGCTCTCCAAAATATGGTGTTAAACGTATAAAACCAATCAAAAAGCTTAGAAATGTTCACAAACAGAGACATAAATGCTGATCATCGCGAATGGTCCAGCCTTCCTGGTGTCAGAAATAGCCGTGCTCTACATCAGTTAACAGGCTAGCAGATCGCGTCAGAAAGATTTACAGTTTTTTACAATGGCTTTGACAGTTTTTTCAATACATTTAACAAGTTTGCTAAACTCTTAAAACACTAACACACCTAAAACACACAATTGTCAAAACAGTAATTTCATGCTCAAAATCACACATTGTAAACAAAACCCTAAAACTAATGTTCAAAATACAATAATAAACTAACACAATACACCATGTCTAACAAAACACTGCAAACATGTTTCAAAAGCAAATAATTATTCAAAACACTAACACATGTTCTCTTCCAACAGGAACATTTAGTGAATCATAACACTTTGACAAAAAAAAACACTATCATTAGCTGACATTACAGAAACTGCATTATTTTATGTGTCAGCTCTGCCCTTATATTTTGTTTTGTTGGGTTTAGTAAATGCATGAATTTTGTTTCAATATTTATATTGAATATAATTATATAATTTATACTTTGTTTCAATTTCAATACAAAAAATTAACGACCATCTCAGAGTAGCTTTAAAAAATGTATATGTTTTTGTTTATGTAAAAAAAAAACACACACAGAATTGCTGCAGTACAGACTTTATTTGCAAAAGAACATTACAGCAAGATATACAAACAGAAAAAGCACCGCAATTATAATAAAAAACAAAGTAATTTTCTATTCTGCCCGGTCTTCTGCATTTGCCCAGCTTCTTCTTCTCTGGCACGGCACGGTAACTGTGGCCCTTTGGCCTAATATGTTTCTCCCACAGCGACGCCTTTTCACCAAGTTGAAGCCAACATCATCAACATAGATAATTTCATGTGGGACTTGATTGACCTCCAACTCCATGACTCTCTGAAAGTAATTAGACACAGTGTATGTAAATGCTGTACTGTACTATATATCTACTGTATGTACTAATGAGCTCCAGGTTTATAGAGTAGTTTACTGCAAAACACACTGTGTATAGTACAGTAATGACTGTATTGAATAACCTTACCTGGACGTATTGGTAACGGAGTTCTTTGATGCACTCACAGTTCCTTTCAAAAACCTCAAAAGTCCTCTTTTAGAACATACAGTATAATCATGTGATTGGAAAAACCTCAACACATGAGTGTGTTTTCTAGCTGGGAATCAGCTGTGATATATATATATATATATATATATATATATATATATATATATATATATATACATATATATATATATATATATATATATATATATATACATATATATATATATATATATATATATATATATATATATATATATATATATATATATATATATATATATATATATATATATATATATATATATATATATATACACACATACATACATACTGAACTGCAATAAACTGTTTCTTATTGGCAATGGAATAAAATACAGGGAGCATATTTGTGTTTCAATTCACAATGTGAACAGCTGCTTACTTTGACTTTCGCGTATGTAAGTTCTGTTTAGAACAGGATGTTATCTGTTCTGACTTACCGTGTGAAAGCATTTGTAAATCTGACAGTAAAATTACATTGTTTTGTTCTTGGTTGAGCTTGTGTGTAAAAGAAGTTCAAGCATTTTAAATTAGTGTTAACTGAATGCATTTTGTGTCAATGCAACAAGAAATTTGTTAATTGTATAGCCCACGAAGACAGATGTTGTGTTAATCATTTTAGGAGTTTAGGAAACTTGTTAAATGTATTGAAAAAAACGTCATAGCGATTGTAAAAAACTGTAATACTGTGTAAAGTAGTATAATGTTGTGTGGAAGAGAATCACATAGATGATGAAACTATACTATAATCAAAATGCAAATACACTATAATCAAAATGGGCATTTCTTCAAAACAGGGTAATCGGATATCCTTTTAAAGTGTGTCCTCTTTTTATTGATTCCAAAATCTCAATTTTGAAACCTGAGTCACTGTGACTCATTTTGCTGGATTAGGTCACATTTATTTTTTTATTATGTTTATTTAATTATTTATTGCTAATATACTCAATTTCTTGTGAAAAAAGGACCATGCAGGTAGAGAGCAATGTATGTACTTCCTTTATTGTTTACATTCTGTAGCACAGCAAGCCAACGTTTGTCTATATCAAATATGCACTTGGCTTGTTCCACTGTAACACATACAGTACAGCATCCTGAAAGGGCATCAGTAGAGGACAGAAGCTCATCTAATGTGACAGAGTTTCCTGCTCTGACAGCTCTGCTCTGCTCTCTGCCATCTGTCCACCAGCAGCAACAGCTGTTTGAGGACACGAACACCATCAGCGCCATCACTGCTAATTCAATCCACAGTCAGTTATTAACGCACAAAATTCATCTCAGCTCAGGAAAAGCAACACTCAGCACTTTACTAAATGACCACTACTAAATGACACGTGATTGGCTTTTTAAAGTGGACATATTATGAGATGAAATATAACTAGAGATGCACTGATTCTTTTTTAACAAAATGTTACACTGATTCCGATACTGATATTCTAATTCTGAATTAAATATATTTTACTAAACATGAATTGGAGCCATTTAACATTCGACTTTCCAACATTTTAAAAGAGGTTCAAGTCGAGAGTTTAGAAAAATATAATATTTAAATCTTCAAAAGAAATTTATTTTAACAACATTAACTTTTATTTGACATAGAACATAATAACTTAAAAAATAAATAAATAAATAAATAAAAAAACAGTCCTACATCTGGTATATGTAAATTATCTGATGTGCTACTCTTTTTTTTTTTTTTTCATTTTAGACCAAACTAACAAATGGTTTTGTACCAGTGCTTGGTCATGGTGCACACCAGTTGCTTTCCCTACGCTGATTGATATTTTGTAGACGCAATTAAACTCAAGTCTTATATCATTTCATTATTCTGTTTTGTAACCAATATTTAATGGTTTTTCTCAAGTAAGAACATTGGATCATTAAAAAGATGTGCAGCTAATTTCTTCCACACAGTTAATAGACTATGGGTATCTGCCTTTTCATATTACTGTGGACATCACTGCAGATATGCTGATAGCTATAATCCATCCAGTAACACATTATAACATTTACACTGGTATTACAGTAGTTACTTTAAAAAGTTAATAAACCTTTTGCCTTGAAAGCAACAAGTTGACTTTACTTTAAAATTGAGTAAACATGTTATGACTTGCAACTGTTAGGTTGACTTAATTTTTATACATATGTCATTTACTTAAGTTTAAGGCAACAGGTTTACTCATCTTTTTTTAAGTAAAGCCAACTAAATACTTTAAAAACTAATGGGTTTACCAGCCTGATCTCACGAGGAAACGTAACTATTGTACGTCTTGTCAGTTCAGTAGCTAATTTGTATGAATTTGTAAGAGTTCAGTTGTACAAAAATGTAAACATTTTTAAAAGAGGCATGGCACCCAACCCCACCCCTAAAACCCAACCATCATTGGGGATAAGCAAATTATACTAAATTGTACAAATGAGATTGTATGAATTAAAACAAATTAGCCACTAAATCAAAAAGTTACAAATTGCCGTAAGATTGTGTTTACTCACTTTTTAAAAGTAATATATGAATATTTTTTAAAGTAACACTTTAGTTTAGGTCACAATTCATGATTTTAACAAACCATTAACTAACACTACTAGCTTAATAACTACTAGTTAGCTGTTTATTAATGGTTAGTAAGGTAGAACTTGGGTTTAGGTTTTGGGAGGGATTAGGGATGTAAAAAAAACTCATACTTTATAACCACTAACGAACAGTTAATATCTTATTAATAGGCAGGTGATAAGCCAGTAGTTAATAGCGTGAATTGTGACCTAAACTAAAGTTTTACCTTAAAGTGTAATAATAAATATAAAAAAATGTTGTTGGGTTGTTCTTTTTCATGTTTTCAACCTGATTATAGCTATTACATTTCATGATATGTCCCGTTTAAGATGAGCAGGCCATGGAAACACAGCAATAGTATCCAAAACGCTCTGAGGGTGACATAACTGGCATGTATAATCTCATGTTGCAGAACGCTTGTCGCCCTGAAATCCTATTGCAAATGCTGACATGTGCAAAACTTGGGCCACAATAATGCGGCAACTAGTGCAGCTCTGTAACTTGAGGGAAGCAACATACTGTACGTTCCCCAGAATGCTATATGAATAATTGATCAGACTCATGTTGATGCTCCAGGCCCTCACTCAGATTAGATTGAAGTAGATTGAACTTGTTGATGTTGATATGAAAAACTTTGCAAAGGTAAGGACAATATAACAAAGCAATTTTTTACTGTTTTAGCCAGCAGCGGGATGCAATTGAAGAAGGAAAACAAAACAAAAAGCAGGCAGTATTGTGTGTGATGCCAGTGTCATTTTTAACAGCACATAATTTGACGTCTGGGTTGCTGCATGTGTGTCTGCATGATATAGAGTGATCCGATTTGTGCAAACATGAAATGCGATTACCAAAGACGGTGAAACGTAGCATAACCGCATTTGTGTCTGCGCTAGACAAAAGCTGCATGGCATTTCTCCAGACTGAGGTTTCTTCAATGAGGTTTTGAGGGTTTATATCAAAATAAATCTACTTAAATATGTTGTTTAGCAATTTTTTTTGTCTCAGAAGCATTTTGACAGGTTAAGATTACATCAAGAACCTCTCATAACATTTCGTTAATGTTAGTGTATGGTTCCTGTTTGGCTATTCTTTTGGCAGTAAATTTATAATGTGTTTATAATGTTTTTTTTTACTTTCTTAATAGGTTGCTGGGAGTTTTTGTTGTTGTTGTTGTTATTGTTGCTGTTGTTGTTGTTAATTTTTCTTTAACAGTCCCTTCTACACAGTAATTGCAGTAATTAACTAGAATATTACCCAAATAACACAAATCTGCTATGACATTCAGCCTAGGAGTCTGAGAAAATGCTCATTTTCGATGAAAATTTCAGATGGCACATAGAGGTTTTTGCATCTCTTCACATATAGATTTGGTACTATATACGATAAATAGATCACGCAAATTGCATTGCAACTAGAGGTCATTTACCAATTTAGCAGACATTACAAACAATGTCAATATCAGATATTTATGGTGTAAACGTGCTTATACAAATGTTTGATAATTGAATAATTGAATAAACTGTTTTCAGTGTGATGGCCTACTACATGATGAAAAATGATTGAGAAGTTGTGAAGAGTTTGACTCATCAGTTTTGATCAACAAGCCATATTCAATAAGTTTTTGTACAAACTACAGACAATTGTACTTACTGTTTGAAGACTCATGCCAAAACATTTGCAATTTAAATCAATAAGACATGCCACTCTGCAGTGAACAATAAGCTAATTGTTCAGAGATCTACACTTATTGTTTTGAAAAATAAAAATATCAATCGAGAATTGAGCTAAAGCAATTAAGAAAAATTGTAAATCTTTCAAGGAGTTGTTGTGTTCTAATCCAATATTAATTTATTTACAACGCTCTTTAATGGTCACTTTTAGGTAAAAAATGTTATACGTTTTCTCAAAAAGTTGTAGGATTTTTTTTATACACATATGCATATCATACTTTGATGTTAGTTTTGAAGAAGGTTTTTTGTGAGAATTTTTGTTTGTTTTATGGCTTTTATGGCAATGGCAAATAACATCTGCTAACATCAATTTAAGAGCTGAAATACTGTCTTAAGATAAAAAAAAATACATGCCAATTAGGCAGAATCAAAATCAATGATCTTCATAAGGCTGATAATTTCCTTTCCCTTAAGAGCCTAATTGTGTTTTCACTGACACATTTCATCCAGAAATCTACTTCTACAGTATATGAATAATACATGCTTAATGGCTTCATTTACACTCAAAAGTCACATGGATCCTCAAGCATGCTGAATACCAATAAACATAACGACTGCATTTGAATGATGAGATGATGATTAATTAAAACATGAGCTCACACATGGACACACGAGCAGGGCAGTTGCCCATAGCAACGGGTAAATCAAATGTTTCCTGGAATCATCCTGCACTGGCATTTTCATGCATCACATACATATTTTTGAATATGAAATGTTTTAGTCTTTGATGTATTTTTTTTTCTTCAACCATCTCAGAAAAATAAAATGTTATACAATGTGTTGACAGTCACTGAATAAAAGGCCTCTGATCTGTGATCTGTCATTTAGTGCCTAAATAATGAGTGTGAAACTAGGACATTACCTTGACAGTATATAGGACATGATGCAGAGAGAGAGAGAGAGAGAGAGAGAGAGAGAGAGAGAGAGAGAGAGAGGCCAGTGAATTGGGGAATAGAACTGATTTTAGCAGGCTGTAAGTAGAATACACTCCTGAAAATAAATTTGCTAGAAAACACACATTTTTTTTTAACATAACAGATTTAATAACAAATTTCTAATAAATAATTGTGTCTTTGCCATGATGATAAATATATAATATTTTAGCTATTTTGCAAAATACTAATATTCATTGTAAATTAGAAATTAAAAAACTTAATTAAAGGTTAATTAGGTTTACTTGGGAAGTTAGGCTAATTAGGAACAGAACAACAGTGGTTTGTTCTGTAGACAACCTTATTTTACAATAAGGACGTATTTGTTAACATTAAATATTGAATTAGTTAACAATGAACAGTTATGACAACTAGAAAAATTAAGTTGCTGTAACTACAAAAATTAAGTTATGAGAACTAGGAAAAATAGGTTGCAGTAACTAGAAAAATAAGCTACTAAAAAACTAGAGAACTTGAAAAATTTGGTTATGAGAGCTTGAAAATATAAAAAAATATTAAAAAACTAGAAAAATCTGTAATATTATAGACATTTTAATAGGCAATGGCTCCTAGTTTGCCCCTTTTGCAAGATGTAGGATAAGTCTTTGGTGTTTGTATACAGTATGTCTCTAAAGTTTCAGCTGAAAATACCCATTAGATTATTTGTTATACCCTGCTAAAAAATGTCAATTTTGGCGTCAGGGCCAATTGTAGCTGCATTGGTAGCCTGTGCCTTTAAATGTAAATGAGCTGATTTCTTTGCAAATCCTGTTCTGTGGACATGTTTATACGCATTACTTCAAAGACATGTTAATACTGTTTGTGGCTTTCAATCAATTTGATGCGAGGGGAAAACTGCACTGCTACATCACGTTGTGGTGGACCTCAAAATCACTGGGATTTGGGTCCTATTTTAACATCAGGAATTTTTCAAAGAAACTTTTAAAGCATGACAGTGGACACACTATACCTACACACAGTTCTGTCCAAACAGCTTCCAAAAGTTGATTTTGCATTATAGGTCCCCTTTGATAAATACATTAGTGTGTGTGTAAGTAAATGTTAACATTAATTAATTAAGCTGTTATTGTAAAGAGATACATTAGAATATGAGTGTTAACATTAACAAATATTGTGTAATGCTTAAGGAAGTCCTTGTTCACTATTAGTTCGTTTAACTAACAGTAACAAAGATTAAGTAATGCTTAACAGATGTGTTGTTCATCGTCAATTCATGTTGCATTAGATACAGGCTTATTGTAAAGTATTACCAAATTTTTTAAAGATGGCTAATAATATTTTTTAAAAATTTAAAAACTGCATTTATTTCAGTCAAACTAAAAGAAATAACACTTTCTTTTGAAATGGATTGTTTGTAAAGCACAACCTGGAAGTGCAACCCATAATTTGAAACACAGTAGCGATATGCAGAAAAAGGTGTACACATGCCATTTACTGTAAAGTTATTGGTTCTATTATTGTGTCTGCATCTTGCCATAAAACAATTGTTGATTCTATCAAGAACTTGTATTTCAGACTGAAAGTGACTGTTCATTGTTAAGCAGAAATAACAGGAAGGTCTCAAGATGTCAGTGCTGAATTTTGCGCTCTCAGACAGAGCAGTTTGAGCCGTGTCGAACATGCCAAATCTTCATCAAATTTCTCTGCTCAGGACAACCACAGAGGTGTCAGACCAAGCACCGTTGCCTAGCAACAAAAGTCACTGGGCAAAAGACACTCCTACAATGGGGGATGCTGGAAAGTAAACACAATTGCACATGCATGCTAAATTCTGAAAAACATCATTATAATAAAAAATGATGTACAAATTATGTATATAAACAATATTTAAAAATATATTTTTAATAGGCACAATTTTTTGTGTGAAATTGCAGATACACATAAATACACATACATTTACAGTATACTGTATGTATGGCATGGGAAATAATTGTACATTTTGTTTTGAGACTCTTAAATTCCAGTGTTTGATTTATTTATTTTCTCATTTAATTACATATTTAAAATTATATATTTCTTTCCAGACAAGATGGTGTGCGTAATAATGCTCAATAATGTCTTCTTGTGCTTACTATGCAATATATCCAATGCAATATAACATCAAGGCCCTTATTTAACTAGCAAAACCATAGAAACAGTGATTTTTATTACAACTCAATCTTAAACCAAAGAACTACATGAAAAGTTTCCTTTCCTCTAAAGTGTTCTCAGTCAGCACTGTACACTCATAGTCACGACTGTACAAATGATATTAATGAACAGAAAGCAAAATCTGTATACTGTATGACTGAAAGAAGAAAGACATCATCTCCCACCACGAGGCATTAAGGCCAATTTACTTCCAAACTGAATGAATTAATGATTGCTTGACTTGACAACCACTAGGAACTAATACACACTATGGGTGCGTTATCAGTATGGCACGCACATTATAGACACTGTATATGTTTCTGCAGCTAAAGGCTGTGAGCCCTGACTTTAGGCTCTGTGAAAATGAATCAGAAAATGAACTCTCTGAAAAAACACACACACATTGTCGTTTACACCACATCTCAAGTGATATGAATTTTAAGTGGTTAAGAGTTCCTTTGACATTTTTTGGTTGAAATATATAATTTATTTTGAACATTTCTGGAATACAAAGACATACAGTATTGCTAAGGCTAATTTCATAGCTAATATTTTATATTCATTCATTCATTTTCTTTTTGGCTTAGTCCCTTTATTAATCAGGGATCGTCACAGCGGAATGAAACACCAACTTATTCAGCATATGTTTTTACGCAGTGGATGCCCTTCTAGCTGCAACCCATCAGTGGGAAACATCCATACACTTTCATTCACACACAAACACTATGAACCATTTAGCCTACCCAATTCACCTATACCACATGTTTTTAGACTTGTTGGGGAAACCAGCGCACCTGGAGGAAACCAACGCGAACATGGGGAGAACATGCAAACTCCACACAGAAATGCCAACTGACCCAGCCGAGGTTCGAACAAGTGACCTTCTTGCTTCGAGGCGATTGTGCTACCCACTGTGCCACCCTAATATTTTATATTTTGTACAATATTTAACTCCTTTGGCATTACATATTTAAAACAAACCTTGTTTTGCTTGCAAAAAAAAATCGTAAGTACACTAAGATTGGTATCCTTTAAAGTGGAAACACACAATCATGCAAGCTTTGATTTTTTTAGGGTAAATATTCATAACTATATTGTATCATTACAATTTCAGCAAAGAAAGCATTAAAATAGAACAAAAAATGCTTTAAAACTGTTAGAATTTTACATCATATATTTTGTTTTGCATCAGTATTTCATGTCAGGTCAGATACAGATTGCTATCGTCTCCTAAATACAGTAGATATTTTACCAATGTTTTTTATTGTTTTGTAGGTAAAGAAAAAGATTAAAAAACATCCTAACTGGCTATTACTTCACTTGAGCAATGCTCCCAAAGCTCTTTTAATTGTATGGCAAAAGAATAGGACATTTACTTCTTAAATACTGTTAAAAAGTATGAAAAACTATAGCTTAAATAATAAAAAAAAATGAATAAGGGAAATAGCCCTTTTATGGTCACAAAAGAAGTCTTAAAGTCATCTGGTGGTAAATTTTGGTATATGACTAAATAAAGTCTTATTAAAACCTCACTCTTTGAGATTTCAACTTCAAATTTCGAATATAATAGTTTCATATATTTGCCTTTGATTTTCTCTCAGTTTTGAGTAAAATATGTTTATCAAAGTACATATTTAATATGATATACAAAATATAAATTCTGTGTTTTATTATTTTATTATAAGTTAAACTTGCATCACTTTTTAACACTTTTTTCAGTTTGCCAACAATCTGACAAATATATTCTTTAAAATGAGACCAAGCTTATTCTGCGCACCAAAGCGTTGAAGATCTACAAATGTATTAATTTGGACATCTTTTTTTTGTCTATGTCTAAAAGTGGGACTGACAGTTTATATTGTAGTTTATTTTGGTTAATGTTTATTGTACAATATTTGATTTTATTTACGGCACATACACATTAAAAACTAAATTTGTTATGTAATTTCACAAAACGGAGTAGTGATGAAACTAAATAAAATATTTTCTACATATAGAGCTTTTGTAAGCTTTTGTTGAACCCATTTGTTTACATGAATTCATTCTTTAAATCTCTTTCTATGCAGAAAATAGGAAGCAGCATTGATGAAAATGTGGACAGGCACTAATAGACCTTTTTTTCATATTACACAACATGTAAACTAACTTCCAAAAAGTGTCAGAAGTTGAAGCGGAAAAGTTGAGCTGAATAAATAACATTTGATTGCTTATTTTTCTCAACTCTCACTAAACGTTCACAACAAAGCTTAAAAATGTCTTACAGACATCCTCACTTCGAATCCTCATACATAATAAATGTGGATTATTTGCTGTTTGATGTCGGAGTAATTCAAATGCAAAGCAAAATGTTTCATTCTCAGAAATCCCAGAAACTTTGGGTCTTTATCAGCAGCAGAACAGCAGCTCAGACTTTGTGCTCTCAGGTTCTGTTTATACTGAACAGCACGAACAGCAACATTTCGTTTTAGGAAAATGTAAACATGTATTTCACAACGCCACTACTTCTCTTCAGTTGTACGTGAAGCATCCAACAGTTCAGAAGTATTTTATTGTGGACTATTTATTGAGAAATAGGTCCTGAAAAAGCACAATTCTAATCCAGGTCCTGGCAAAAATAAAAAGGTTTGTACTGTATGGCTGATTACATACTGTATGAGTTTGACTTTTCTGAGTTCTTCCTCAGCACAATGGTTTGTGCTGATAAAATAGTGACCGACTGTAGGTCACATTTATGGAAAGGTCATATTTAAAACCATTTATCAATGTCTGCTTTTTAAAGGAATATTTTGCAAGATAAGAAAGGGAAGCACAAGTCAACATGAGTTTTAAGTGGAAACACATGGTCTACAAGGTTCTTCATCCAACTTTAACAATTTTCCAAAAGTTTCCTGTCAACATTAAAAAAACTTCTGAAGGTTTTACAGTGCATGTTTTAAACTTAAAACAAGCTCACTAAGATTTGACCATGTTGACACCTATTAGGTTGCGGTTTTGTTCAATTTGATCACAAGAGGATGACACCAAATATGTAAAGGTGTAATAAACATGATCTTAACAGTTTGTCCATGTCCACTGTTGATCACTTTTAGAATCTACTATAAAATCTAACCAATGGCCCAACTAACACTTTTACTTTACTTAATGTGAGACAATTTGTTGATTTGAAACAGTAAGAATGTATCTGTATGCATACTAAATAGTTCTAACAGTTAAGATTGACTTATCAGAGTAGCATTTTGTCAAGCAAGTTTTTAGTTCCCATGCTTTGCTTTAGAATATAGTAGTAAATGTTGAAATGAAAGGGATAGTTCACCCAAAACTGAACGTTCTATAATTATTTACTCACTCTTCACTTGTTTCAAACCAGTTTGGCTTTCTTTCTTCTGATGAACACAATATTTGGTAGATATTTGAAAAAAAATGTTGGAAACCAATAACCACTGTCTTCCATAGTATTTTAAACATTGTATTTTGTGTTCAACACACACACACACACACACACACACACACACACACACACAAACAAAAACTAAAAAAGGTTTGGAACCCCTTGAGGCAGAGTAAATTGTGAGTAAGTTTTCATTTTTGGGTAAACTGTCTCTTTCATTCTTGTTGCATATGCATTTTTTAACAAGATTATTATAAGGAGAGTTGTTAGTGTTTATTGTTCCATTCATGATTGTTTTGAACAGGTTTCTGCCTGCTTTTTCATAGCCTGTAGTTACACTGAGAATGAGTCTTCAAATTTTAAGATGTAGAGTCAAAAGTTTGGCTACCCTTGATCATTTTCATAATTTTCAAATCAGCAATTTCATTTGGATATATTTTATAGCCTAGGGAAAAAGCAACATTTAAATTGCATTGCATCAACAGACGTGATGCAATTTAAGTCATAACAAAAAAGACAGGTACAAAGATTTGGGCACCCCAACAGAAAAATGACATCAATCCTTTTTACAGCCACCTTTTGGTCAAATAACAGCCTGTAGATGCTTCTTATAGCCAAGGATAAGGCCCTGAATTCTTGCTGAAAGCATTTGGGACCATTCTTCATGGGAAAATTTTTCCAGTTCAGTCAGGTTTGATGGGTGCCGAGCCTGAACAGCCCTTTTCAAATCAATCCATAGAATTTCAATGACGTTCAAGTCTGGGAACTGGGATGGTCATTCTAGATCATTGTATCATGTCTGAGCATGAATTCCTTGGTAGATCTGGAACTGTTGTGTGGGTCATTGTCCTGCTGAAACATCCAAACCTGCTGTAACTTCAGCCTCTGGACTGATTCCTGAACATTGTTTTTCACAATCTGCTGAAACTGGGCGGAATCCATGCGACTTTTAACTCTGACAAGGTTTCCAGTACCTCTGCTTGCCACAGATCCGCACAGCATGATGGACCCTTCACTTAATTTTACAGTAGGGAGCAGGTTCTTCTCCTAGAACGTTGTGTTCTTATTTTGCCATGCAAAGCACCTATGGTTGTGGCATCTGTCCACAGTATATTTTTACAAAATGATTCAGGCTTGTCCAGATGAGCTTTGGCATACCTCAAACAACTCTTCTTGATGGCAGAATGCAGAAAAGGCTTCTTCTTAGTCTGTTTGTCTGTGACCACTCTAACCATTCTTCACCTTTGTCTTTCAGATATTTTTCTTTGTCTAGCACATCTTTCCTTTTCAAGAACTGTTTCTGTGACCTTCCATTTTCTTACTATATTTCTGACTGTGGAGATAGAGACTTTAAACCTTTGTGATAGCTTTTTGCATCCTTCTCCTAATTTATATAGGTGAATTATCCTAGTCTTTAGGTCATTAGGAAGTTCTTTTGAGGTTCCCATGTTGCTACTTTCAGGTTCACAATAAGAAGCACATCTAGCAATCAGCTATCCTTTTTCATGACTGGTGGCACCAGGTTCACTGAGTCACTCAAATCAATTTTGTGTTGTAATCAATCAGCATTAAGTGACTACAGGTTTTGAAAGCCACACTAAAGAGAGGGTGCCCAAACTTTTGCATAGCCTATTTTTCAGTTTCAATTTAATTTCACACATCTCAATACTGCTACACTACGTATTTTTGTCTGAAAAACATGACATTTTCTAGCTTTCTCAGGAAACTGAATGGCATTTCGCTGCGATCTTCACTTTTAAAGAAAGAGCACATAATTATGCAGCCACATAGGGGTGCCCAAATTTTTACATAAGACTGTATACTGCTTTAATTACAGTATGTTAAAACTGCATTTGTACTACTGCTAATTTAAAAAGCACAGCATTTTAATAAAAGCATTACTTGCTGAGTTGCTTTGACAGCATACAGCTCTATGTGCATATTCACATATCTTAATTCACAAAGCCACGCTGCTACATGAAAACAGGGTTTTAAATGTATTGACTTGAGACAGTATCTTCAAACATGCTGTTCCAGTGTGGACTGAAAGCAAAAATGTGTATCCAGATTAATGTAGAAGTAACCACAGTTTCAAGAAAAGTGATCTCGGAAATGCACGAGAAAATCGATATATTGACAAACCCATTTGTGATGGGAAAATTATTTTAGATCGCAAACATTTTGTAGTTATATGCAACAAACAGAAGCCCTGATCACTAAATTCTTACAACACTATGGTGTTAGATGAGTTAATCTATTGGTTTAGATAGATGTTCAATTTTAATGTCCAGTAATTATTTAGAGAACGCAGTAATAGAATCACACTCTGTGTGTCTCTGTGTGTGTGTGTGTGTGTGTGTGTGTGTGTGTGTGTGTGTGTGTGTGTGTGTGTGTGTGTGTGTGTGTGTGTGTGTGTGTGTGTGTGTGTGTGTGTGTGTGTGATAATGAGACACAGGGCCTCAGCTGGTGTGTGTGGTATAAGTGGTGTCTCATGGGGTTTGGGACTAATGCAGCTCCGCCGTGTGCCGCTGATTGGTGGGTTTGGGTTGAGTCTGAACTCCCGGCCTGCACTCTTTAATGGTGGAGGTTAAAGGTCAAAGCACTGAAGACACTGCCGAAGGAGAGATGAAGCACAGCAGAAACATTGACATGCTGGAATGAACACTGCTGCCCGCCTCCTGATCCACTGACTTTAAACAACTTTATCATGAAAATATGAGGAATTTGCTCAGTGTTATAGCTTAAATATGCTACTTGTCAATGTTGATACTTTATCTCTTTCAAATCTTCTGAGAACTGATTTTAAAAATAACATTTTGGCAGGCATCAAAATTCTTACCAAAAAAACATTATGTTCATGTATCAGAGATTATAAAATACATTTTTAATGTACTTTTCTTGCAATTCCATTTTAATTGTACACTACCTGGAAAAAAGTCTTGTCACCTATACAGGTTTTAGGAACAACAAATAATAACTTAACTTCTAGTTGATCATTTGATATCAGAAGTGGCTTATATGAAATACAAAGGGCTCTAGATTACGCTTATTTTACCAAAATAAAATATGATCATGTCTTGATTTTTAATTATTTAATTAGGACAATAAGGTCTGACTTTTCTTAGACAAAAGTCTTGTCACTGAACAGAAATAATGTACAGTATATAGAATATAAAGTCATGGTGCAGTGGAAAAAGAATGAATGTTGTGTACAACTCCTATGATCTTGGAGGACTGCATCCATACATCTCTGCAATGACTCAAATAACTTAATAAAGTCATCTGGAATGGCAAAGAAAGCGTTCTTGCAGGACTCCCAGAGTTCATCAAGATTCTTTGGATTCATCTTCAATGCCTCCTCCCTGAACTTACCACAGACATGCTCAATAAAGTTCAGCAAGTACAACAAGTTTTCATGTCAATGAAAGATGAACTCTTTGAATTACTCTTGTTTATGAACAAGATAGTCAAATGGCTTTGTCATGTTTTCATTATGACAGTTTACTCTGTAATTTTTTTCCAATGCAAAAAAAGTCAGATTTTGTTGACGTCCTGAAAATGCTCAAGACAGCACTATATACTATTTGCACAGCCATTTGAAAACCACAGTAAAGTTAGACATCGCTGCATTTAGTGAGATGTCTGAGTACAAGATGTTTTACATTTTTACTGCATTTGCTCTTTGCAATTCTATTTATTCACAGCATTGTGCAAAAGAATAAACACACCCTTATTTACAACAAACAAAACTCCCTTTGGGTCGAGCTGTGCACAACTATAAACAATATTGCAGTACATATTGGAACTGAACCTACAACATACACAAGTCAGTAAATCATTCATGAAATTGTTCAATTTAGAAGATATTTTCAGGAAAATAAAAGATTAAATTTTTTATAAGACTTGCTTGACAGATTTTGACAACTTGTTCAACATTTCTATATGTAATGACTTAAGTAATGAAATGAGCACTATTAGTTTTATATGGAATGACTATTTAGCATTCACAAGTTTAGTTAATTTTGACTAACATGACATGAGCAAATGATAATGTTATAAAACAGCAGAGAGCTGAATAAAAGCAATTGATGCATGACCAAAACCATTTACAATTTGTTGGAAGGAATGAGAAACTGCTACTATGATGTGCACAAATGACTAATTGTTTTGAGAAATGCATTAACTGTTGTGCAAATGTAAATAGTGTTGTGAGAAATGCACCAAAGCGACAAACCAAAGAGAGAAAAACCAAATGTAGCCTGAAATTGTATGTGATTGTACTCAAATGAACATAAAAAAAGAAAAGAAATATGTTATGAAAATTAAAAAATAAAAAGTATAAACGTGGTTGTTAATGTTATGTTTTAAATACGATTGGGGACAGTCTCAACAGAAAATCTATTGGGAATATAAGTATAATTGGCCCATACGAGAAATATTGATGCACAGAAAGAAAAAAGCAGAAATCACGTCATGGTGATATGAAGATTACAATTTTTCTTCACTAAACTATGCTATATATTGTCCACGTGTCACTCAAAAAAAGCTCTTATCACTTAGTAATGGAATGTGCTTTTTATGCGTGTATAAAACTCAAAAGTTTATAGGTTTTAACTCCTAAAAGCCTCATCAATCTGACCTTTTTTGTTTTCAGTCAGTCTGCGTTTGAATCCCACTGAAAGCAACAGCACAGAAAGAGCACGGAGAGCACACGGAGAGCACAGGCGACAGCAATGACAGACCGACAGACGAACAGAGACCATCACTGACAGGGTTCAACACAGGCAATGCTAGGCCTAAAATAGAATAAAAGTCTGTTTTATCAACAAGGGAATATTATAGGAAACCGCAGCTACCTAAAAATCAACAGAGAAAAGAGAGCTGTCAGAGAAAGAGAGCGGGAAGAGAAAGAGAGATGAGAGGAGAGACAGAACGGGTGTCAAATTTCCCTGATGCACGTCCAGGTTGTCAGACAGGAAGGAAGGTTTGGATGTCACGGATCACTCTGTGGCTGATTCTCATGCAGACAGTAACTCTTTCTCTACATCTCATTTCTTTGCCTGCTTTCCATGCTGCTCAAACGGACTGTGCTAGGTTGTGATGCTCTTGTCATTTTATTTTGTTGTAGAAGTCTCCTAAAACAGATATACATCCATTCAACGCAAATATAATGCACATACATTGTTGATAATATGCATTGAAGCATCATCTCTTTTCTATTAGTATCTGAAATGGTTTGTTTAAGGATCTGGTTTTTCTACAGTTGAAGTCTGAATTATTAGACCTCCTCAATTATTAGCCCCTCTTGTATGTTTTTTCCCCAATTTCTGTTTCACGGAAATATTTTTTTCCAACACATTTCTAAACATAATGGATTTAATGACTAGATATTTTTCTTTCAAGATATTGGTATTCAGTTTAAAGTGCAATTTAAAGACTTAACATAATTAGGTTAATTTGGCAAGTTAGAGTAATTAGATAAATCGTTGTATAACAATGGTTTGTTCTGCAGACAATTGAAAAATATATATTGCTGAAGGGAGCTAATAATACTGACCATAAAACGGTTTAAAAAGAATTAAAAACTGCTTTTATTTCAGCCGAAATGGAACAATAAAAGACTTTCTCCAGAAGAAAAAATATTATCTGAAACACTATGAAAAATTCCTTGCAGATTTATTGCAAACCAGTAAAGGCACATTTACACAACCTTTACTACACAACAACTAAAAACAAACAAAAAAGTATGCAAACGTCATTTTATTCACATGACGCAGTGTTTCTATTCAAATTGGCATTGTCAACTACTGGCCTGGGGTGTGTTTTCGAAAACCATCGTTAGCCAACTAAGATCACAAATTCCGTTGTTACAAACCTAGTTCGTTGATTTTGAGTTTCCAAAATCCATCGTTCCAACGAACATTCGCAAACTGTAGTTAGAAACATAGTTCCTGGCTGTGTTCTATTCCCAGTTATCCCCCCAATTTCCTATTCATTTAGAACATTCTAACATTTAAACTTGGAATAATTAAAAAAAAAATTATCATTAAAGTCATTAATTTCTGTTATGTATTTATAATAATAATTGGATAACAACAATAGTACTGCTATATATATATATATATATATATATATATATATATATATATATTTATTTATTTATTTATTTATTTATTTTGGAGGGGGTGCTGTGCCCCAGTGGAGCTTTATGTCTAGCAACACCCCTGGGTATACCACAGTTTTTCAGCAGGTATCTTTCTTTTTGTGACGTGTTTATCTTATCAAGCGCTGTTATCAATAGGCTATCTTACTGTTTTAAATGTACAAGTCATTTAAATTTTAATAGATTTTGATTGGCTGTTACAGTAGTTTATCAGCTGGAAAAAAAGATTTTATTCATTCATTCATTTTCTTTTCAGCTTAGCCTCTTTATTAATCAGGGGTCCCCACAGCGGAATGAACCGCCAACTTATCTAGCATATGTTTTACGCAGCGGATGCCCTTCCAGCCGCAACCCAACAGCAGGAAACACCTATACACTCTTACATTGACATACATACACTACGGCTAATTTAGCTTATTCAATTCACCTATAACGCATGTTTTGTGGGGGAACCAGCGACCTTATTGCTGTGAGGCGATCGTGCTACCCACTGCACCACCATGCTGCCAAAAAGATTTAATTTTTATTTATTTATTTTAACTTTAGATTTTACTGTATTGTTATTTTTGTAGCTGAATAATTGGTGGGGATGATTTTTAGTGTTATTTTTAATGTATTTATCATTTTAGCGATTTTTCTAGTTACAGTTACAGTTGAAGTTGCTTGAGACCGAGGTGGGGTTTACATTGCTTTTCTTTTTAAAATGCATAAGTTTTGTTGTGACAATTTCTGTGAAAACAAAGCCTTTTGAAAATACCATATTTTAGGTGCTGTCCATAATCACTCATTGATTGGTCTTCTGGGCTATTGCGTATCATTCCTTGATTCATCAATCTCCTCACATATGACCATTACACAAGCAGTAGTCCAAAAGTACAGATGCAGTCAAAATATGCACATTCCCAGTGTGCATAAATGGGCATTTATCATACATTTTAGGCTGGATAATATGGACAGACCATAGACTGTAAAATATATGGACGTAGTATCCGTGACTTCACCCATAGGTTTCTGAACACTGCAAAAGAAGCTACAAGTAGGCGCGGCCAATCGTCGCCATTTTGTTCGCGCGTCATCGCACCCATGGCGGGATACCAAACAATGGCAAAGAGGCAGAGAGTGAGCGGAGCTACAGACACCTGCTGGCACTTTGCTTAGACCTGGCAGACAGACTTTACTTTGGGAGAAACACTTAATAGTCTATTACCTGCGACTCGTTTGTGTTCTGACCACATGTGCTTGGCTGTACACTATATCAGTAAAGTGTTTAGACTTTTAAAAACACTGTAGTAACGCATTGAGCCACTAAACATTTTTCCTATAAAGTTTTTCTACCGGAAGAAAACGCAAAATACGTCAAAACACTTTAAATATAGTGTGTATTAGTAAATGCAAAACTATTGATGAACTCCAGCATAACACTGCATGATAACGCTTCAGATGACTGATCTAGAGCCTACAGCTAAGCAATCTGTCACATTCTGGAGTGCTTTACGGGTCTAAAGAAAAATATTAATGATAAATGGTATACAATGGTATACAAGTATATAACTTTACTCACATGGGAAACGAGGCCACATGAGTGGTTTGTGAGCACAATTAAATGCACACAGCATCCCATATCATCTGATAATTGTAAGAAATAAGTCCAAAAGGCAGCTGAATGTGTAAAGCCACATAAAACAAAACAAAAATATGATGAATATGCCGAGATCAGTGGCTAATCTGCCGGATTCAGCTGAGGGGAAGTGACGGCGACCAGCGAGACCTAGCTGTCACTCAACAGGCCACGCCCTTAATTATGCAAACTTAATATAACCTAATATAAAGGAAATGGATGAGTTATAAAAAAATTCACCCCCCTCACAGTTGTCATGGAGGGTAATAATAGCTATATGAACCAAAATCGTTCTATGTACCAGGCTGTAAACACCTTTTTTTCTGCTGTAAAGTTGGCCATTCTAACAGTGGGCTCAATTGCAATTTGCTCTATTATGGAGCCAGGACTAGCGGAATTTTGATGAATTGCAGTTTTAGTTACTTCCGTATTGGCTTCCCGAGGGAGAGCGGGAGGTTGCCGCTTGGGACAGACATTAACAATTTAGAAATTAACAATTTAGAATCAGTTAATTCTTTTTGGGAAACAATAACTTTGTTTCCTATGCATTTTAATTAGCAAAGAATAATAATAAGCTTAACAGTTTTTTTTTAAGTAAATGATAAAGTAATACTTAAAAGAAAATGTTTAGCAGAACATTATTTAGAAATAAAAAAATTATGTTATCACAATATAGGAAATATTTTAGATACTAATCTCAGTGCTGCTATATTTGTCTTTCAGACCCGCTGGATCAATTAAATCTAAAAAGCGGAGGTGAGAATGGTGTATATTGTCATTTAGTTTTGGTGAATGTGAGGAGAACAAAGAAGATCAATATTTGGGAGGACTGTATCATTGACTGCTCTCACAGCCTAACTGAGATTAAGCAGGTTTAGCTAATGAAAAAAAAAGACTAGATAGACTGACTAGATGGCTGATAGAGCAAAGGTATGTACATGTGAGCTTTTTAATGGCTTGAGAAGAAACTTTGAATAAAGCTATGCAAATTTATGCATTAAATAACTGTACACTGTAAAACAAGCTCACCCTGCAGTGCAGTATCAGAACTTCCCTAGTAATGTTTTTCACCTGAGAATAAAAACACCAATTATTATACAAGACTTGATTCTGTCTGCCCAAAAGCAGCACTGATTTCTTTGAAATATACAAAATGTACTGTTCAAATTGTGACATGTTATACATTGTTAAAATATGGAAGTGTCTGAACGCCAAATGACTGACCAATAAGGTCAGTTAAATAAAACATGTAAATGTTCATATACATCAGGGGAAATAAGTATTAAACATGTCACCATTTTTGCAAGGTGCCTCTGACTTGAAATGTTCCCTGGATGTTGGTAACAACCAAAGAAATCCACATATGCAAAGAAAACAAATCTAATTAGTTTACTAAATAAGTTGTGCATAATAAAATGAAATGACGCAGAGAAAAAGTATTGAACACATAAAAAAGGGAGGTGTAGAATGGCAGTGAAAGCCCAGACAGCAAGTCAGCAACCCTCTGCCCTTCGTCAGTGTAAATAAATATTGGCTGCTTTCATTCCAACATCTACATTAGCAGTATGATGAAGATGAAACCAAAGTGGACATTTCAGCAAGACAATGATCAAAATACAGCCCAGCATATCACCTGACTTGAATTCAATAGACAATAGAAAATAAAGATCAGATTCAATAGACAAAATCCACAAAACCATGAAGATTTTTACACTCTGTTGAAGTCTGTGAAAAAAAACTTATACCTGAGTGAGACATTTTCCACATAAAAGTCCTCTTCAAGCTATTAAATTAAATATGTTTCAGTAGTTCAGTACTTTCACCTTGTGTCATTACATTGTTATTACACATAATTAATTTTTAAGCTTTTTAAATTAATTAATAATTACTTTTTAACCTTTAGAAATATTATTCCCAGGAAAAACATGACATATTCAATACTTATTTTCCCCACTGTACTTCTATGCTTAAAGCCAAGCTCATGATATAATACTATAATTATAAAGATATAATATACGCTAGTTTTATTTCAAAGTTACTGTTAGATTTATAAAGTGACAATTAGTTATTCCAATATATTTTTTGTTTTATTGATTTAATATTAATCTTTTTCACTTTCTACACTTCACATTACCTACACTCATTTTTTACTCTGTCCATTTTTCCTTTAAATCAAAAAACACTAACACTCATTTTCTTAAAAAAGAAACAAAAAAGAAAAAACATACCATATGTATAATTATAATTTCGTAATTTTAATTAATTTGTCCTACAGTCCTCAAAAGCATAAATATATATGCATTATATGCTCCACTGGTCAAAATCAGAAAAAAAGTATATATATAAAAGTATAGTATAGATTAGTTTTCATTTTAGTTTTGCTGTATACTGCATATATACTGTGTACTGTAAATATACTATCCTATATATAAATATATATATATGAAGAGTTCAGATGCAAAAACCTCTAAGTGCCATCTAAAATTTCAGTCAAACATTTAGATTTTACTCAGCCTCCTTTGTTTATGTTGATTTATTTTACTTTAAAGATTTTGGAAATAACTTATTTTTTGACATATAAGTAAAATTACTGAATCTACACATAGGAGCCTGATAAAAATGCTCATTTAGGGGTTTTTGCATCTAAACTCTTCAAAAATTCATTCATTCATTTTCTTTTCAGCTTAGTCCCTTTATTAATCTGGGGTCGCCAGAGCGGAATGAACCGCCAACTTATCCAGCACATATTTTACGCAGCAGATGCCCCTCCAGCTGCAACCCATCTCTGGGATCCATACACACTCATACGCTACGGACATTTTAGCCAACCCAATTCACCTGTATTGCATGTCTGTGGACTATGGGGGAAACCGGAAACCATGCGAATGCAGGGAGAACATGCAAACTCCACACAGAAACGCCAACCGACCCAACCAAGGCTCGAACCAGCGACCTTCTTGTTGTGAGGCGACAGCACTACCTACCGCGCCACTGCGTCGCCCACTCTTCATATATATACACTACCAAACGAAAATGGAAAAGTCAAAAATAGATTTAACTTGGCATTACATCTAATTGTACACATGTGGAGATTTATTGTAGGTAGAATTTAATTCTTGTTTGGTTTTGTGCATGGAGTCTTAATTGTGGCCAAACATATATTGTGCTTCAGTTATTCTCTCTAAAATCCCTTTCTCCTCTTTTATTCATAACCTGCAGAGAACAAACCACAGGGAGCCTCCATCCATGCAGACACTAAGGAAAAATAATGACAAAGACTGAAGGATCAAGATAGAGAGAAACCTATTCTGAGGTCTGAAGGGATTTTACTCTTATTTGTTAGTGATTTGCAAGATACATAACAAGCAAACAAATCAAAAGAAGAGGGGAAAACAGAAACAGGGGACAGGGGTGGTTGTTTGGTTTAAAAATAAGACATGGCTAAATTTCTCTTTGCCGACATGTGTGAGAGCTGGCAGTTCAAACTGAATGCATTTATATTTGATCCAGGAAAAAAAAAAATTCAAAAGAAACTGTCAAAATGTAATATTCACTTTAAAGCACTTGAAAACAACACAGACAGCGCACAGCTTTTCAAACTGACATCCATATTCACATCCAGAGACATTGGTTGAATTCAACTCAGAAGTGGAAATAAGAGGTTCCAAATACTGAAGATGGGGTTTCTTGACCTTATATTTAAATAGTCAAGTAGTTGTAGTAAATCAAAAATAAAAATAAAAACTATGAAATTTGACTGCCATTTAGCAATAGTGTAAGACTCTGCTTTGACTGTGCATGTAAACAAAGGTGCATGTTCTCCAAAAGCGGGTTACAGTATCTCTGTAAACCGCTCAACCAGGGTCTACTATCTATCTATCTATCTATCTATATATATATATATATATATATATATATATATATATATATATATATATATATATGATTTATGCAGCTGAATTGGCATCCACCGAATAAAATCTTACAGTGCATCCCGAAAGTATAAATAGTGCTTCACTTTTTCCAATTTTTTTTGTTACAGCCTAATTCCAAAATGGATTAAATTTATTTATTTACTCAAAATTCCACAATACCCCATAATGACAATGTGAAAAAAAGATTTTTTTTTTATTGTTGCAAATTCATTAAAATAAAAAAACCTGAAAAATTACATGTACAGAAGTATTCACAGCCTTTGCCGTGAAGCTCTAAATTGAGCTCAGGTACATTCTGTTTCCACTGATCATTCTTGAGATGTTTCAGCAGCTGAATTGGAGTTCACCTGTGGTAAATTCAGTTGATTGGACATGATTTATAAAGGAATACACCTGTCTATATAAGGTCCCAGGGTTGATAGTGCATGTCAAAGCATAAACCAAGACAAAGGAATTGTTTGTAGACCTCCAAGATAGGATTGTCTCAAGGCACAAGGCTGGGAAAGGTTATAGAAACATTTCTGCTGCTCTGAAAGTTCCAATGAGCACAGTGGCCTCCATCATCCGTAAGTAGAAGATGTTTGGAACAACCAGGACTCTTCCTAGAGCTGGCCGGCCATCTAAGCTGAGTGATCGGGGTAGAAGGGCCTTAGTCAGGGAGGTGATCAATAACCCGATGTTCACTCTGTCTGAGCTCCAGCGTTTTTCTGTGGAGAGAGGAGAACCTTGAAGGACAACCATCTGTGCAGCAATCCACCAATCAGGTCTGTACGGTAAAGTGGCCAGATGGAAGCCGCTCCCTGCCTGGAATTTGCTAAAAGGCATCTGAAGCACTCTCCGACCATAAGAAACACAATTCTCTGGTCTGATCAGACTAAAATTGAACTCTTCGAAGTGAATGCCAGGTGCTACGTTTGAAGAAAACCAGGCACCGCTCATCACCACGCTAATACCATCGCTACAGTAAAGCATGGTGGTGGCAGCATCATGCTGTGGGGATGTTTTTCAGCAGCAGGAACTGGAAGACTAGTCAGGATAGAGGGAAAGATGAATGCAGCAATGTACAGAGACATCCTGAATGAAAACCTGCTTCAGGGTGCTCTTGACCTCAGACTGGGGGTGACGGTTCATCTTCCAGCAGGACAATGACCCAAAGCACACTGCCAAAATATCAATTGAGTGGCTACACAACAACTCGTTGAATGTCCTTGAGTGACCCAGCCAGAGCCCAGACCTAAATGCTATTGAACATCTCTGGAGAGATCTGAAAATGACTGTACACTGTCACTTCCAATCCAACCTGAGAGGTTAGCTTGAGAGGTACTGCAAAGAGGTAAGGGCAAAAATTCCAAGACAGGTGTGCCAAGCATGTGGCATCATATTCAAACAGACTTGAGGCTGTAATTGCTGCCAAAGGTGCATCAACAAATTCTTAAGCAAAGGCTGTGAATACTTATGTACATGTGATGTTTCAGGTTTTTTATTTTAATTAAATTTGCAACAGTTTCAAAAAATCTTTTTTTCACATTGTCATTATGGGGGATTGCGGGTAGAATTTTGAGGAAATAAATGAATTTAATCCATTTTGGAATAAGGCTGTAACATTAAAAAATGTGGAATAAGTGAAGTGCTATGAGTACTTTCCGGATGCACTGTACAATAATACTGTAATGTAGCACAGAATCTGCTTAAGATACCCATGTGCATCAATGACTGGTTCAGAATGATGTCAGGGTCAGTAAGCATTTGACCCATTTAGCATTCTGCTGGACAGAAACTATTCTTCAGTCTTTAACACCCATAAATTCAACACTATATCAACTCCACATAAACTCCTAATGCAAATGGATTAGTGAAAAGTGCACACAATTAAATTAGATTCAAAAACTTGCATTATTTGAATTTTAATTAAGTAAATTGAGCAGGCGGCTAATTTATGCTAATTAAAAAGATACATTATGAACATCTGTTTCTTTATTCAGGCCCTTATTCACAGGCTATGGCTTGATTTTGCCACCCAGGGCACAAGGTCTAGTGTATTTTTTAAGAAACCTGAGCGGCCTGTGCATAAACATGACTAAAGGCAGACAGGCTGTTGCACACGGATGTCACATTGTTTGAAAGTGATCACAATAACAATGTCTAGGAGTCACTGAAGCCAGAAGTAATAAAGGAGTCTCTCTCTCTTTCTCTCTCTCTCTCTTTGCTTATTGTGCCTTCTGGGTCAGAACTGAGTCCCAATTAAAGGAGAGAAATGATGGTCTCAGTCTTCATAAAACTGGACACACTCAGAAATGAGCAGCAGGACATCCTCATAAAACCTAATAGGGTCTTTTTACACAGTATTGTGTGTGCTTGATTTAGAAAAATGGTTGTGTGTGAGTATATTTCACCCCATTTGCATGAACGCTGGTGCTTATTGTTGCGGAAAAAGACTACAAAGCTTTCTTTATAACATAAGCTCCCGTCTGAAAACACCAACAACCACCTCGAGTGCAGAGTGAGAGCTCACAAAATACTCTCTTTATACCACAAGAAACAAGAATTCACAGAGGAAACAACTGCTTATCAGCTAACCTTGAAGATAATAGATGCTCTTGAAACTGGCTTGAAACTACCATCATAAATAAATCAAACAAATTCATACTTATTCCAGCCAACAGCCACGCATTCAGCAAGAAGAAAATCAATATCTGTGTGAAATGTCAGCAATACATGTCAGCTAAATAGAGGTATGAAAAGCAAGTTATTTGAAACAACCTTATATCAGTTTGTATTATTGAATTGAATTGCTTTATAATGTAAATAATACATTGTAAAATAATTCTTTGCATCAACAATCCTCCGATTTCTAGCAACAGGATTTAATCAGAAGAGTACTCCAGTGGCTATTTTTGCAGCCATTATTAAATATTGACCTTTGCAAACCTTTCTTGATACCACGACTCCTCTCTCTCAAACGTCACATCCTGTCAATGTTTATTGTCCTATCATAATAGGCCAAAACTAACTTTTAAAAACAATATCAATTTACTGGCTGTGCAGTGGCGCAGTGGGTAGCACAGCAAGAAGGTTGCTGGTTCGAGCCCTGGCTTGGTCAGTTGGCATTTTTGTGTGGAGTTTGCATGTTCTCCCTGTGTTCGTGTGGGTTTCCTCCGGGTGCTCCAGTTTCCCCCACAAGTCAAAAGACATGCGGTACAGGTAAATTGGGTTAGCTAAATTGTCCGTAGTGTATGAGTGTGTATGGATGTTTCCTAGTGATGGGTTGCAGCTGGAAGGGCATCCGCTGCATGAAATATGGGTGGTTCATTCCGCTGAGGCGAACCCAGATTAATAAAGGGACTAAGCTGAAAAGAAAATGAATATTAATTTAACATTTTAATAGACCGCATACTGTAACATGGGTAACACAAAACACTGTATACAGATGTTTAGAACATGTCAGATTGAACATAAAGGTAACCCATAAGGTGAACTTAAAGATTCTGTTAAATTAAAATAAAGTTTTTTAGATGTTAGTTTCAGTATGTTAGTCTTAAGTTTAACTTTGCCGGCAGTTAGCTCTCTGCAACTCTCACATGGTCGCCCACTGAAGCTAAACAGTGTTGTGCCCTGTCAGTACCTGGATGGGAGACCACATGGGAAAGCTAGGTTACTGCTCAACCTGCAGTCTCTGTGTGTCCTAATGCCCCAGTATATTGATGGGGACTCTACTGCTCAGTGAGAGCCATTTTTCGGATGAAACGTTAAACTGAGGTCATGACTCTCTGTGGTCGTTAAAAATCTCAGAATGTTCTTCGAAAAAGAGTAGGGGTTTAACCCTGGCCAAATTTGCCCCCTGGTCTCTGTCTATCATGGCCTCCTAACCATCCCCATATCATAACTGTCTTCATTACTCTGTCTTCTCTTCACCAATCGGCTGGTGCGTGGTGTGTGGTCTGGCGCCCTCATTGTGTAAAACGCTTTGAGTGTCCAGAAAGTACTGTATAAATGTAAGGAATTATTATTATTACTATTATTATTCCTTATGAACTAGTGTGCTCCAATACACTGACAAATGTAGCATTTAGAAAATATAAACATCCAAAGCTTGCAGTGTGTCACTTCCGCTTAAATTTTCTCATCAAATCTTCTGACTAGTCAAATGCTCTCTCAAATGTATCTGACATGCCCCGCTCCTTCAAAATGCTTCTCATTTACTTTTCTTTTGTTGTACTTGAGCTCATCAACTTTCACTGGAAGAACTGTGGTAAAAATGAAATGCTTATGGCTGTTTTTTAATAAGGGGAGGAGATACTCTGTCCCACCCTGTCTTCATGTTTCTGTTGAAATTATGTCACATACTGAACAAAACTGTACATTTTAAAGTACTTCCTAGGACTTTCAATCACTTTTTAAAGTACTTTTTAGGACTGTTGGTGACAACTAAAAATAAACAGAAACACAATTCTTTTTTTACAGTATGGTTTTTGTTTTTGGAGAAACAACACATCAGTTGCTATTTCATGATCTTACACTGTCAACGATTTTTGTAAATTACCCAGTATTTAACTGTAATCTGAATTGTATTTTACTGTAGGACAGTTACACAGTATGTTACCATATTTTAAATTTGCATTGTGAAAATTACTGTTTATTTTACAGTAAAGACATCTCTACAGGAAGTTGTTAACAGCGTAGTCTAACCCAAGTTCTGCAAAAACACTCCCTTAACTCAATTCATTGAGCCAAACGTTGAGCCAATTGTGCTTAGATGTGGATCAAAACAATTGTTCCATGATTCCATGAGCATGAATAAGATGTGGTGCATATGACATAGCGTCCTGCCCTATTATATAGTATGCAAAAAAATAGACCTAAAATTAGTCTGAGAAGAAGAAATAAAACAGATTATTCTCATTACCTATTATTCTACTGAGATTCTGAAGCAAGCATCCAAAGGACACTTTACTATCCCATGACAAGCACAAAAAATATTTATGAATGGAGCTAAAGCAACACAACAGACTCAGGTGCATCAAGAGAAAATGACAAACATGTAAGATATACTGCAGAAGATAAAATTAGCCCTTCTATGAAATTTGAATTCTTGAAATTGTTGAAATTCTTGTGCAAGTCTGCAGCCAGATACTATTGTTTATTTTCTGTAGCCAATCAGAGGGGGGAATCTTTTAGAGGCTAATACTGTAATATCGACCTTAACAGTTTTTTTAGCCAAACTAAAAGAAATAAAACTTTTTCATGAATAAAAATATAATCGGCTGGCGACACGGTGGCGCAGTAGGTAGTGCTGTCGCCCCGCAGTAAGAAGGTCGCTGGTTCGAGCCATTTCTTTGTGGAGTTTGCATGTTCTCCCCACGTTCGCGTGGGCTTCTTCTGAGTGCTCCGGTTTCCACCACAAGTCCAAAGACATGCGGTACAGGTGAACTGGGTGCACTAAAATTGTCCATTGTTTAAGAGTGTGACTGAGTGTGTATGGGTTTCCCAGTGATGAGTTGCAGCTGGAAGGGCATCCGCTGCGTAAAACATATGCTGGATAAGTTGGCGGTTCACTCCGCTGTGGTGACCCCAGATTAATAAAGGAACTAAGCCGAAAAGAAAATGAATGAATCAATGAATGAATGAAAACATAATAGGACATACAGTGAAAAATTTGCATTATTTAAACATCACTTTTTCAATATTTGAAAAAAAAAAAAACATTTCATGAGGGGGGGCTAATAATTCATATTGACACCAATTAACATGCTTTTCTGACAGCCATGAAGACAGTACACAATTTTGGATACATGGTGGTCTCTCCACCCACCTGAGAACAACCTCTAGAACAAAATTGAAGCATTTTTAATTCTGATCAAAGCAAATGATCTACAGGAGATGCTCTTAGTTTGTGTGAAGGGTCACATTACCCACTTCTGATAATTGGAAATGACCCACAGAGGCCAGTTCTCTGCTGTCACATTGTCAGTGTTCACTTCCCTGTCCTTCACACAGCTTGTGGACACAGCATGATAAACTTGCTGACATCCTTCCTGTAATCGATTCATGAAAAATCCAGAATGCTTGCTTCACTTCATCACGCATTGACACAACTTTACCTTTCAACTCATAGGGTCTGACATATTGATTTACGATCAAATAAGTAAAGTATTAACAGCCATTGTATTGTTTTCACTAAATAGTTTTCTTTATGTGGTCAGTAGAGATTTTGTTGCTTATCATCCAACATGTTATTTAGCAACCAGGGAATGTTACATTGCATGAGAAGGGTGTCTAACACTTGCAGCAACCAATGTGACCTTTAGAACTGTCAATGTTATTTTACTGACACAGTGAGAATTGATAGTGACTTCTCTCCATGTGCACGAATTCACACACACCAGCTCTGTAAGGAAATGGCAGAAGCTCAATTGTGATATTTGAGAGTGAACTTTCTCTATATGGCAACATTAAATATGAAGTTTTGTTTTTAATGAGCTCCAGTGAAAACCCCAGTGACCTTCATTGAGTCAAATGCACACTTGAGAAACATCACCACCGCACTCCCATGAATATTCATCAGACCAGCACAAAAACACTTCATTATTCACTTGTTTGTGTGCTGTACTGTATTCTGCTCCCCTTTGAGTTGAAAGTACTCCATTAATTTCACTGTTGTTTTGTAAGGAAACTTCAAAGTTAATAACTTTTCAAAACTGCATGCTATGAGTGTGGCAAGTCTAAAAATTTGTGCGTCTGAATTTGAATAATTATACACTATTTTATGCAGTTCCTTGGTATAAGAATTGTGTTCACACTGAAAATTCCAAAGCGTAAAAGTGCACTTTAAATTCTTAAAGATAAACTGAAAAAAATGAAGTGTGGTGTTACAACAGGCAAAGCTGTCGTTAAACAGTAGCTACATAGTGTAAAGTGCATCATTTGGGATGGAATGTGGTTTTGTGATTCATGTATTTTTTAAATAGAATATATTTTGTATGTACATACTACTATTTAAAGTTTGGGGTCAGTAAAAGTTTGATTGTTTTTGGAAAATGTTTTTTTAGTCACCCAGGCTGCAATTATTTGAGCATTTTTTTTTTCTTTTCCAAATGATGTTTAACAGATCAAGGAAATTTTCACAGTATATCTGATAATATTTTTTCTTCTGGAGAAAGTCTTATTTGTTTTATTTCGGCTAGCATAAAAGCAGTTTTTATTTTTTTTAAAACCATTTTAAGGTCAAAATTATTAGCCCCTTAAAGCTATATATTTTTTATAAAATATAGAACAAATCATTGTTATACAATAACTTGCCTAATTACACTAACCTGCCTGGTTAACCTAATTAACCTAGTTAAGCCTTTAAATGTTACTTTAAGCTGTAAAGAATTTACTGTCATCATGACAAAGATAAAATAAATCAATTATTAGAAATGAGTTATTAAAACCATTTTGTTTAGAAATGTGTTAAAAAAAATCTTCTCTTCGTTAAACAGAAATTGCCGAAAAAATAAACAAGGGGGCTAATAATTCTGACTTTAACTGTAAATGCTTTGGCCTACATTTGTGTGAAATAGCAAAACACTTCAACATACAGTATATTTGACTGTAATGATCAGTTTTCTCAGTTTGCTCATTACATTGACATGTATGTGAAACGTACAAGACAACGGCTGCGTCCGAAATCGCCTACAACTCAGTAGGTTCTGCATTTGAATTTAAATGTCTTACTCAACTGTTAGAAAAGTACGTTCCACATAGTTTGAATGTGAGTTGTATGAATCAAACTTGGACATACTACATCCACCGTTTTGTCATCATCAAGTGACCTTCCTGCGTCAGTTGTGTCGCTTCACTCCCATTCATGAGATATCATCGGATTGTGTAGCGTCCATCAGATGCATACTTCAGAATCTCAGCGGAAGTAGTAGGTCATCCAGGTACTTCGCGCATACGGTTTTCCGAATTCTATAAATTTGGACATAGTATTGGTCTCGCATACCATTTTTAGTGTACTATATAGTATGGAAGTATGCTATTTAAGATGCAGCCTATGTTTCCTAAGCAACCTGTTTCAGATTTGCAGAAATGTAGAAATTGCCTTCTAGTGGCTATATCATCTAACACGTGCTACAAAATGTAGCTTGGGTAACGTATTTTGCATTTCAAAATAATGTAGATTGAGGCATGTTTGCAAATGAGCTGAGGCTTAAAAAAACTTTATTATTGTGAAACAATATTGTAATGTAAAGTTTTTCTAATTTTCATGTTTTCAAATGTAATTTATGTGTGTGATGACAAAGCTAAATATTCAGCATCAATACTTCAGTATTCAATGTCACATGACCCTTCAAAAATTAAAAACAGTGGCATACAGTTCACTCTTAGTAATTAAAAAGTAATTTTTTGTCAATTTTTTTTACAGGTAAAAACAGCAACACGTTTCTCTTGTCAACTTAAGAATAGAGCTGTGCGATTAATCGAAATTGAATTGCAATCGAGATTTGAAATGTTATGATTAGCTAATCGCAAAAGGTTACGATTTTAAATAAATTTGTATTATTTAATTTCCCCCGCCCAGAGCAAATGCATGGCTGCCGTCTGTGTGTGACAGTTTACTAGCCAATTGAGTGAGCACACTTTCATTCTGCCCAATCAGAATTGCACAACTGAACTATGCGGAACACCCACAATAAAAAAACAAACAAACAGGAAAGCTCAGATGAGTGGGATGATGACGTCCGTCACTTCAGAAGCATTAATAGACTAATTAATATCAAAGAAAAACATTTTGGTTTCAAAGTCACAGACATTGAAAGAGCTGAAATTTGAGAGCTGTCGCAGAAAATACAACAACCAGCACCTAAAAAAGCACCCCAGGCAGATATATGAGGAGCTTCTTGTTAAAAGTCAACTGAAAGTATTGCCAGTGACACTCAATTTAGTAGCAAGCAACAGCAAAGGTTTAGCCATGTTAGTTTGCAGAATGTTCTGTATTTTTAGAATTATTATTTTTTTGTTTTTGTAGTAAGCTACACTATCTCCCTAATTTGAGAAAAATGAGTGTTCATTTCAAAATATTGAAAAATAAATTTGAATAAATGCTTAAATAAGTTAATATCTTCTCAGTTCCTTTTTTAATTAGCACTCACTGCATTTTAGCAGTGAAGACGCTACGATACAGATTATTGAGCTGAAGCTTGACCACAAAAGTATATCGCAAGTCAAATCTAAATCGCAATACTGTCAAATAAACACAATTAGATATTTTCCTCAAATTGCACAGCCCTACTTAAGAAACAACCAAAATGCATCTTAAGCCCTTTTTACAGTCGGTATTAAAAACACAACGCATTTCTAGAAAGACTGACAGCCGTAACAAATCAGATCATTAAAAATTAATCCACAGAGAGCATATGTAAAATCCCAAGACACAACTGTTGATTTTAATAATTCATTATGCTAATTTTCTTGGCTTTCAGTAAATATACATTCTCTCAGCATCAAGAGAGAGCCGGGTATTCCTCTAGCTGTACGCCTGGCTCCCAGTTCAAGTGGGAATGGGGATGTTTTGTCCCCAGAGAGCCTCATGAACTTCATATCCGACACGTCAGAATGACAGCAGCGTGTCCAGCCTCGGGCCCCTGCTGTCACCGCTAATGTTTCATAAAACCACTGGCCTCTTTTCCACAAAGACACACTGCATTTCCCGTCCAGACAAAACAAAAGCTGACATGAGTGGCCAGCTCATTCAATCATTAAAGCATAAACGGTTGAAGTGTGATGCGGAGTCAGTGAAAGTGTGAAAGTTGGCACTGTGATGTTATTTGTACAGAGAGACCAGCTGTCTGTCTGAGCCTGACCAGGATTCAATGGATTTCAGAAAGTCAGTCAACCTCGAACCCTTCAGTGGATACATCTATTCCATCTAATTGGAGTACCTTATACACACACTGTTAAAAATTGTCCCGTTAAAAAATAATGTTACTGGCAGCATGGTTGCCAGCAAGTTATTGTTAAATCAACAGCATCTTGCTGTTGCTCTGTAAATTAACAGTAAAATACTGGCAGCTGCAGTTGCACTGTTATTTTACAGTATGTTACTGTAAAAATACATGGACTACATGATGCACAATACTCAAGTAAACTCAGGAGATAAATAAGTTTACTACAGCCTGTGATATAAGCAAATAAACACTTAGTTTATGTTGTCATATTTTCATTGTCATTTTTTTTTGTTTCTAGCTAAATCAAGAACAGAATAAACTCATAAGAATCCTTTAAAATGATTATTTATATATTTATTACCGAATGAGAGGGTATATTTTACATATTAGGCACCTAAAGCACAACAACAACCTGTTTACCTTCATTAGATATAATTTAAATTAAGTTTTTAATCAGTGAAAGTCAAGAAATTACATAGTTCTAGCTTGAAGTCTGCGCATCTCTTTCTCCGTTCGTTATGCTGGAGAGGAACAGTCTGCGCAAAAGGAGCGCAGAGTGAGTGACATCAAGAACAGCTCTTATCTGATTGGCGGAAAGTTACGAGTTTGTCTGCTTCTGCCAGGACAGTCTCAAAAATACACACACACGTAACCAGGGGGAGTCGTACGTGAAAGAAGATTTGCACATTCTCATTCAGGATGAACTTTTTGTGCACTCCTATACATTTGCTAATGGTGTTTGCATTTGTGAAATGTATTTTATGAATGTGTATTTTTATGTTGTGCACGTGAATTGTTTTTGTGAATATGTATAAATATTTTATGCACGTGAATTTGGTTTTACACACGTGAATTTGGTTACGCATGTGTACATCGTGTCTTTTGCGTAAATTACTTTAGATACTAAACTAGCTCCATACCATTAGGCTATATTACATAATTTATTCATGCCCCAGTGCATGCTGGGATATTTGTACTGTGCCACACCCAGCATGCATTGCGGCATGAAACATTTTAATTGTTACCACTGTTAAGGTCTGACTTATGAGCTCTGAGCGTGACTATATTAACTGAACTGTTTTTGTATGTTGCTTCTTAACGCTGTAAGAGAATTAGCTATCTGTTTCCACTTAACATTAATAAAATAAAAAAAGACTATGCCATGAAGCCAGTCATTCAGGCCTTTATCATAACATTTATCAGAACAGAATTAGGCATATCTATTGACTTTCCAGCTTTATTGCTGTTTCTTGTTTCTTCAGTGATTGTGAGTATTAAAAGCAGTTCTTCATTAGTGTCTGAATTCACTCATTTGTGTTAACTCTGTCAGGTGAACGATATTAGTGAACTAGTGTACATAATAGTCAAACACAGACTTGAAACGTCGGATCTGAACTCTGTTAACTCAGTTTTCTGCTGTTGGTTACTTTCTCGAAAACAAAAATGTAGAATGCACAGTTTTTAACAGAATATTACTATTTTAATGAAAAAACATTTTTTACTGTAGAATCTGACCGTTTTTATAACAGCAATGTTTTACAGTGCATGGCAGGAAGTGGAAAACAGTCTTTACAATAATCAGACTGTTGCCTATACAAAAAAAAGAGTTCAATATTTGTTAGATAAATTCATTTTTTTAATTTCTATATACTGTATTTATATTATTTCTATATATGTATACTTTTAAGAGTTTGCATGTTCTCCCTGCGTTCGCGTGGGTTTCCTCCGGGTGCTCCAGTTTCTCCCACAGTCCAAAGACATGCGGTACAGGTGAATTGGGTAGGTTAAATTGTCCGTAGTGTATGAGGGTGAATGCGTGTGTGTGGATGTTTCCCAGAGATGGGTTACGGCTGGAAGGGCATCCGCTGCGTAAAAATGTGCTGGATAAGTTGGTGGTTCATTCTGCTGTGGCTACCCCGGATTAATAACGGGACTAAGCCAAAAAGAAAATGAATAAATGAATATATATATATTCCTATATAATGACTAATGATATTATGATATTGAACATTCTTATTTGAAATAGTTTTATTTTTTACATTTTATTATATTTAAAATTATACTTTTTTTGCAGTGTATTATAAAAAAATATTTTATTTTAAATAATTAATATTTTAGTGATCCACTCCTTACATAGTCTATTAATGTCGCATCTAATGATTACTGTTCTTAAACTGCTTTACAATATTTTTGCTACAAAAATATTGATAGACTGAATAAAATGTTAAAGAACATTTTCTGTAAATCATGTAAAATATATAATTTATTTTTTTATTTGCTAAGTATATATTAATAATAATGAATAGGACACAGCATAATTTTGGTAAACGATTTAAGCACAAGTCCTAATATTAAGATTTTGTTTCTCACATGTATCTTGCATTGAAAATGTTTAAATCTAAGTAAGATTATGTTTTTATATATTTATTTATTTGCGTTGTTAGGCAAAAAATAAACACCCATTGCATGACTATTTCCAATCTCTGTAAAGACAATTCAATATTTTATAGAGCCAAATGAAATCACCATCAGCAAATTAAGCAAGCAGCACTGCCATGATCAAACATTAATTTTTAACGCCAAAAGACAAATTCATATAGTTTCTTGAGTAAAAGAAAGCAGTACTGGTATCGTGTGGACAGCGGTGAGGATGGAGACCTGTGAATGTAAACAGAAATAAACGCAACTCACTTTCATGCTTGGACGTTCCCCATGTGTGCCGCGGAACTCCTGGACTTTTTATTATTGCTCTCCCAGCGGATTTCAGCGCATCCATGCTGGAAGGAGACCGCAGAGCAGGTGCCGAGCTCTTCTCTGGTGCCCGCTGAGGGAATGAGGAAAGTAGAGTAGCATGCGGCGAGTAACCGAGCGAGTGGACACGAGCAGCCTATAGACAGTTCTGGATCTGTACAGTAACATTAACCCTTCACTGACTGAGAGAGAAGAGCAGCCTATAGCCACAGTCCCGGATACGTACAGTAATCCTAATATTAACCCGTCGCTGACTGAGAGACACAAGGATTGACACACTGTCCTGGATCTGTATAAATAACATTAACCCTTCAATGACTGAGATTCTCCTCATGACTGAAGAAATGAGATGAACAGTCTCATTATTTATTCGGGTCATTTAGTGAATGGTGATTTGTTACCAATGTAAACAAAAAAGTTAACAACTTTTAGTTTATTAGCAGTCAGTATTGTTTAGACTATAATTTTTCCCCCACTGACAGGAAGTGTCACACCACTGATTAATTATGTGTCTTTGTTTTTGTTTACCATGTTCACTTGTTTAGCCCTTGTTATCATCATTGTTACCTATTTTTGACTCATTTGATTTATTCTCTCTCTCTCTATCTATCTCTCAGTTATTGTTCTGTTCGCTTGATTCAAATGTTATCACTAGATTGAATGGGCGTTATCAGGGGTTATCAGCTGATAGATATGGGCCACTAGGGGCCTTCTGCACCTACTAATAGCTATAGATTACATACAGCTGCGAAAGTTAACAAGAATTATTCATACTACTCATTAAATTTCCTATTAATTGTATTTTATTAATGTCTACCCCTACCCCAACCCTCAACCTAACCATCACAGTAATATAAAAAGAGATCTGGATCTGAAGTCTTCTCTAATAGTATAGCTGATTAACCATGTGGATGGATGATAACAGCCTTCTGATCCTACTAGTAGGTGCAAAAGGCCCCTACCGGCCCATATCTATAAGCTGACATCCACTGATAACGCCCATTCAATTGAGTGATAACATTCAAATTGGGTGCTTTGAATGTTTCTCTTCTCTCTTTTTTAGACCTGTGCAATGTGACCAGTTAACCTACCTACCTGCAGCTTCCCAAGCTCATTTGCTTCTTTTTTGTGTCCCATACACGTTTCCCATAAGTCTGCTTATGCACATTCTACAACGTGGGACTCAATATTGCTGCCAGGTGTAAGTTGTCTACAGAAGGTCCTTCTGGGAATCACTTCTGTATTCGTAGAGTGGGTCCTGGTGAATAATGGTTAAATTTTCTCCATCTGCCCTAGTAGGAGGACTTCATGAGCCCCATTCTAGCCCCGGAACCAAGTTGAGCCAACCATCACCCCATTGCATGGACTGCCCAGTCATAACCCACCTCAGACAGAGAGCCAGAGCTGAAAATTGCCTCAAAGACTCACAGCCAGAGACTCAAGTGATGTCTGAGCAGGTGTCTGAGCCTATAACATCACCTGTAAATTAGGGAGTGCTAGTGGAGTACAAAGGCAGGAATAGGAGCCCTACCCCAACTCCCACCACTGAGGGTGAGCTACAACTGGACACTGGGAACTTTTCTGTAATAATAGGTTATTCTGAGAGAGATTATTGCCTTCTCCAGTCCCTACTGGTCCTGTCCAGCTGTACTGAGATCCACCCAACCTCTCTCTTACCTCCTCTTTCATCAGCCAATCATCTATCCCTGACTTTGCTGGTCCTTTCATCAGAGCCGTCAGCTCAGCCTTGGCCTTTGGGACCCTGACAATGTTGCCCTGACTCTTTGGTTCTGCCTTTAGCCTAGGTTAGTCTTACACCTGCTCCACCATGATCCTGGCTGTGATTTGGGTTTTGCCTGGTTCCTCCTGTCTTCTCACATATTCCTTTCCTACTAAGGCAGTTCAAGTGCTGGTTCGGAGCCAGAGACAAGTTCCAAATTGATTCTTTGTCTATTGACACCCATAGCACCGGCTCTGAACCAGGAAAAAGTGGTTCTTAATGAGCACCAAAACATTACTGGTCTAGAAGAACCACTTGCATCAGGGGCTGAGGGCAGGGTTGCTATGACAGCAAAAACAGAAACAGTTTTGGGACATTGGATCTGGCTTTACAGGCTCTGTAGTCCATCGAAAAGCAGAGTGGTTCTTTTCAAAATAAACCAGCTCTGAACCAGCAATAGCACTAGCTCAGAACTACAGTTGCACACAGTTCATGCTAGTGAAAAGGGGTAACAGTCTCTGCCTATGGTCTACTTCATCTGGCCAATCCTGTTCCTGGTTCATCTAGTCTCCTCCCAGTATCCACCAACAATCTGCTGCAGCTCGACTCCTTCCTTCATCTTCACCTGATCCTCTCCAGTTTGCTCGCTCTTCTCCTGCTCCTCATACTCTTTCAGAACCACCTCTCTGTCCTCATTTAGACCTCTTGTATTTCAGCGCTATATTGTGCCTTTCCAGAGTGGGGCTGGGGGGAGGGGGGTGGACTGTCACTCCAGTAACTTATTTTGTGTCTTTGTTTCTTTTTCATTTTCTAGGTACCCCATTCATCTTTTTGTATACCATGTCCCCTTGTTTAGACCTTGTTTGATCCCCATTTGTGTAAATCCTTGAGTCCATATTTGACTCCTTATCTTCCATATTTAATCTCCCCTCCATACTCTGTGTATGGGAAATTTCTCTTCTCTCTATTAAAGATTTGGATTATTCTATTAAGGATTGTCAACTTCTTCATGCTTGTTTAAATTTAAAGCTGTGCAGCATGATACCAAGCTTGCACTGACAATTCACTAACTGCAGGAACACTGAAACTACTTTTTTCTGCTTCTGTTGTTTTTACAGGCTAACAAGAGAAAGCCAAAATAAAAAAGCCATTTGTGTCAAACTTAAGACACCCTATAATATAACAATTAACAGAGTAATTAGCTGCCAGGCACTGATACGTTTTAAAACCTGAGTTTGTTAGTTTGGAGCATTCAGGTGTGTGTTAACACAATGATAGAAGGAAAGGCATTGCCCATAATCTTAGAGAATCAATTCCTGCTGCCAATCGGGGAGGCCTAATACGGCAAGTATTTGAAACCAACATCAAATTTCCAGGAGTGGACTCCCAGCAAATTTACCACAAGGTCAAACTGAAATGCCAGACAACCTTAGAAATGATACAAATAAGTTTCTGACAAGTTTGGAAGGGTTGCCAGAAGAAAGAATTCTAGAACAGTAGTACCCATTGAACAAACAAGGTCAAACATGTTTGTTCATAATGCACAGCTCCACATTGGCTGGAAGCCAAAAGAGTTTGAAAACAAACATCTCATATCGCAAGACTGTTGGTAGAGGGTTGAAGATTTTAGGCTTCCTTTATTGGCACGGCATATGGGCAGTTGGGCATTCCACAGTCATTGAGTTGACCATAAGGTCTTTTTTGTACTAAAGTTATTTTAGATTTTGATGTGAGGCCATCCATCTGACTACTAAAGCGTGCAACAGAAAAATGATGCCAAGCACACCAGTAAATCTAATTGGAGGTTAAGTAGGCTAGCTACAAGTCAAACTCCAGACCTTAACTTAACTGAAATGTTGAGCAGAAACAAATGCCCACAAACCTCATTAAACTGGAGCAGTGTTTTGAAGAAGAGTGGGGCAAAATTCAATATCACTTTATTTTGATGTTCCCTTTAACGCATTTTGTTGAATTTAAGTTACATTGCATCTACATGCCAACTATTTCTCATTAGTTTATAAGTAGACTGTTAAAATGGGGTTAGGGTAAGTTGACGTACTTGCAAAGTTTCTTATAGTCAGTTAAATGTTAATGTTGGTTAAATGAAGGAGCAGTATCAGCAGATATTAAGCAGACAGTCTACTAATATTCAAATGAGAAGTAATGGCATATTGTTGCAATGCAACTTTTAGTCAACAAAATGTGCAATAGGGACCATCAAAATAAAGTTTTACCCAAAATTCCTCCAGAATGACATGAAAGACCAATAAAGTGAGTAACTTCTGAGAAAAGTGGATCCACCTGTTCAAGCAATGAATAGGGTTACTTAGATTGTCAACCATGCTGTTTTTTTATCCTTCACTTTTGCCAATTGGTGAAGTTTTGTTCCTCACCGCTGTCGCCACTGGCTTGGATGGCTTGGGACTTGTAGAGGTGTGCATCGATGGATTTGCTCTTCAGTGCTTGGACTCTCAGCAGTGAATATTAAACCACATTGAACTGAACTGAACTGAAACTGTTTCAATTCACTATTATCTTCTATGTGAAGCTGCTTTGACACAATCTACATTGTAAAAAACGCTATAGAAATAAAGATGAATTGAATTGCATTTTATATCTTGCTTCATGTTTGTTCAATAAATAATGACACATTATGATTTGTCATGTGATGTTGCACATCTGAGATTTTGTTTTCCAAATTTTAAGACCTGCCTTTCACTGTGTCTTAGGGAACACCATGGAATTAAAGTATTAAAGTATTATAATACCTTCACAGTAACATTTATTCAGTTATAGTTATGGACACTGTTTCAGTGTAATGTGCTACTATAATACTGTTAGAAGTAATTCACTAATAATCCTTCTACACAATTTTGTCTGGTCTTCAACAAATGAAGTCAGAATATTATCAGTCTATCTGACAAAAATGGTGAAATAGATATTATGGATTTTTATTAAAACTATTAGCCTGTAACAATAGAAGCAGGTTCAGGCTGCTTTAATGGTGTTTTCTACAGTTAATGAACTGTAAGTGCAAGCCTGGCCATGAAAGTTAAAATAAAAAGGTTATAGAAACAAGTCCATAATGAGTTGTCAAAAACAAATACTGCATTGTCATGTCCCTAAACCAAAATTAATGTCGACTTTAGTTTGTAAGTATACCTAATAAAACCGGGAATAATATCAAATAATAGCCTTTTTAGAGTTACAACATTGCTTGGATTTCTGTTTGGATTCTAGTCTGTTTTTTTTAGAGTTGTAGCACCCTCTGTCTGCAGCGCGTGTTCTACAGAAATGCTGACAAAAAAGCGAAAATTGGGTTTCAAAAATCTAAAGTGCATTAAATCTTTTTTGAGCAAAGAAATAATGATTCTCATACATTTAAACAATTATAAATAGAAAATGTACTATGTACATACACTAAATGTACATTCAATATGTAATTCACTCAATCGTATTTTATATACTGAAAAAAATGATTCAAAGATGATTCCTTGATTTACTAAAATGTACAGCATTTTTATAAGTGGTTGTAAACTATTTATTTTGCCTGAATTCAAACAAACAAATTAATTTGAACATTACTAAATTTTAATTTGTTTGTTTAAATTCAACACATCCAGTTGAAATCAGAATTATTATTAGAATTATTATTATATATATAAATATATATTTATATATATATTTCCGAAATGATGTTTAACAGAGCAAATAAAATTTCTTTATAATATTGTTTCTTTTGGAGAAAGTCTTATTTGCTTTATTTCGGCTAGAATAAAGCACTTTTTATTTTTTGAAAGAACATTTTTAAAGAGATTTTTTTTAGAACAAACTATGGTTATACAATAACTTGCCTAATTACCCTAACTCGCCTAGTTAACCCAATTAACCTAGTTACGCCTTTAAATGTCACTTTAAGCTGTATAGTAGTGTCTTGAAAAATATCTAGTCAAATATTATTTACTGTCATCATGGCAAAGATAAAATGAATCAGTTATTAGAAATGAGTTATTAAAACTCTTATGTTTAGAAATGTGTTGAAGAAATCTTCTCTCCGTTAAACAGAAATTGGGGGGAAAAAATAAACAGGGGGGCTAATAATTCAGACTTCAACTGTATAAATTGTTTGCAACAATTTTGCAGAAATCATTTTTTCAGTGTATTGATATACACTGTAAAATGCTGGGTTCGACCCAATAGATTTGTGTCAGGGTAAAATGAGGGAATTAAGTTATTTTATAAGTTTTAGCAAATTTAAGTGGATCGAACATAAAATTATACATAAAAGTTGAACATAAAATTGAACATAAAAGTTGTCACAAAAAAGCCTCAATAATTGTTTTGTTTCAGCTCGTTTTATATAACTAGTTAAAACAAACAGCAAACGTCATTTTTAGAGTGCAAATTTTAGCATATAATAACATTTATATCATGCTTTTTTTTTTTTTTTTTACCTGTGACAAGTAATACTGTGAAATACTTTATAATTGTGGTTAACTCTCATGCCCGTAGCGAACAAACCTCCCCCCACGGCAAAAAGGTCCAAAATTTGTCCTTTTAATTATTTTATGTAATTTAATATTATATACTATATTTATTATGTAATTAATATAATTATATTTATATTTAATATATATTGTAATAAAGTGTAATTTTAAATAACTATGGCCCATAGAGCCTCAGCCGCGAGTCACGTGACATAACCCACTGAGTGGTCATGTTTGAATCTTTGATGCCACATCCATACCAAAGAGCTTGGAACAATGCTCTTTGTCCATATAGAGTTACGATATGGGTCGAAAAGAGCAAGAGAGACAGAAAAGGCAGGCAGCGGTGTCATTATCAAAAAAAAAAAAAAAAAAAAAAATGAACATATGTTCAAAAAGACTGCCAAACAGGGTAAGGCTAAAGTTACGTACTTCATAACAGATGAAAATCTGTCCCTATCCATGAGGTTCTAGGCTAACTGGCCGCATTAGCCGGGACCTCCTGTATGTTTATTGACTTGTCCAGTACATGACCTCCCTTTCCCTATTTTGACACTATTTTTTAAAAAATAACTGTCCGGCGAAGGCTTTAATGGCAAGCGGAGTACTCAGCCATCAGATGTCACTTCACTGCAAAAGGCGATAATCTCGTCACGTGTTGCCACGTCTGTGTTTATGAGGCTGTTTGCTCACTTTAGTCGTTTTATTCTGATCAGATATCCGATCGCTCAAATCACTTCAGAAGGTGATCTGTGATGCATTCCAGATGAAACAGGACAGGTATGATCATTTTTTAGACAAAATTAATATAAATAAATTAAATTATGACCTGGAACGTCTGACCTGCACCTGAAACACCTGTAGGTGCACCTTTAAAGCCACAATTCTATTAAAAACATGTTTACTATAAACATAAAACATGTTCTAACTTTTCAGACCTTTAGCCAGGGGGGTTCACAAGACCCACCCTCACTGACAAAGGTCCAGAATTTGTCCCATACATGAGCTCATTTGTCCTATTTCGACTGCTATGCCATCATAAATAATGAAAATAATCCATCGAAAAAGGCTTTAAGACCAAACGGAATCCTCTGTCGGCTGTTGCTTAGGTAGGACTATATTCTGATGTAGGAGAAGTCTTCTTTCACTACTGTTTTGTTTTTAAACAGAGAAAACATTTTACAGGTAATTTTATCCTGAATCTTGGACCTTATTTCTGAAATAAAAATGAGCAATAAAAAGGTGTGAAGCACCAGAAGCTGACCATATTAAATTAATTTGATTATATTTTGGCTGTTGTTGATATCCAGGAATTTTCAAATGTACTTTTTTTACCAAAGAGACTAGAAAAATTCATTATTATTATTAGTATTATGTTTTAATTATTATTTTTTATTGAAATGGCCAAATTGTGACTGAGTACAGTTAAATGTGCTGGCCAGTTTGTTTGTTTTTTGTCTAATAAATGACAGTAGGCTACAGTTTTTTTACTTTAAAACTTTAACAGATTGCTATTTTTCCTAATGATAAATGATGTAATAAATTTGTGTTTTAAAAATTAGTCTTGTTTAAATTTTCTTTTTTATTGCAATTTTTTAGGAAATATTTTAGTACATCATTAAAGTGTGATTATGATGATATCTGACTAGTTAATCCAGCAAAAAAATGCACTAAAATGCAGTATTTAAATCTCATAGTTAACTAGAAACTGTGGCGTATAACTGCAAAAAGGTCCACTTTTTGAGAAAAAAAGAACCACCCCTTTCACCAGGCTGCTACAGCCCTGACTCTTATAGCTAAATGTTATAATTATAAATTTAAGTCACTTTAATTTAAAGTAACTACATTTGTTACTTTTTAAGTAAAGTAATCTGAAAAGTATATCATTATTATTTGCCTATTAAAAAAAGAGTTCTTAAGAGTGCTTAAAATTGTAATACATTACATTTTACCCAACACTTAGGTCTTTTACACACTATAAAATGATTGTTGGAAGAGCAAAACTATTTTAAAGTAATAGAAAGTAATATTTAGACATGGTTGTAAAGACATTAAGTTTGCACAAACATATTTTTAAAAAGTTATGTAGACAACTCTACACTTTGTTGGGTCAAATATGAAGAGTTCAGAAGCAAAAACCTCTAAATGCCATCTAAACTTTTCTTCTAAAATGAGCATGCATTTTTCACAGGCTCTTGCGGGTTCAGTAAATTCACTTTTATGTCGATAAATAGGGTATTTCATCATCGTACATCATCATCTGTAAAGTGAAATAATTAAACATAAACATAAAAGGTTGAGAAAAATGCTCCTTTTCAAAAGGCATTTAGAGATATTTGCATCCGAACTCTTCATATATATGTCAAACCCACAGTTGAGTGTTGTTTTTTCCTTTACATTAATGTTAAATAAAATTTTTAAACCCAACTGGGTTTGTTCGTATTTGACAGCATCGATTCGAGTTAAAACCCAGCATTTTTTTGTGTAGCCAATATGGTTAATTTTTAAAAATGTTGGGCCTATAAAGTAACAATTAAGGTATATTGAAACAACACACACATGCACAAACAAATAAACAAATTAATAAATCTGTGGACACTTTTATGAAATAATTAGATGAAATAAAGGAAGGATAAATATATTGATTCACTGTTAGATAATATGTTAAGCAGAAAGATGCTTATTGAAGAAAAAAAAACATGAAGAAAAACATTACCATTCCTCATTGAATACAAATGGTTTTATTGACACACTGTTCCAATCATTGTTCCCAATCTGCAGTGCAGCATTGAAGATTCAGTTCTGGAAACTCCTGGAAATCTTTTAAACAGGATTTGTTTTTGAACAGGACAAGGTTAAATGTTTGTATTAGAGGCTTGATCTAGCCTTCTGAGTTCCTCCTTTGAAGCTAAGTGTCAAAAAAGCCAGTAAAGAAAGTCTGGACGTGAAGCAACTGTTGGCTCTGAGGTATCAGTTCAATGTATTACTCAGCAAGCTGAACCGCTTTGAGAAAAGGTGCTCACTTTAGCTAATGGGCTATTAAAACTCTCGACTCGACTGAGGAAAAACGAATGCTTTAACTGCAGAAATAAAGATCTAAAAGTGAATCAAGATCATTATTTTTAAGGGCGAAACACTGCAGGCAAAAATCACAGCTTTTGGAGTGACAAATCTGCATTTCAGATGCAGAAGCTGAGGAATGTGTTCATATCTGATTGATTATATACAATATTTGATTCAACTTTTAGTCTTGGTGGTAAGCAGAATGTGTATGGAGAGACAAAAAAAGCGATACTCAAAATCCCTTTTGTAAAAACCCTTTGACTAATCTCCTTATTCTTCGCATAAGAGCAGGCGCAGCCATTTGAATCTTTTTGCCTCGAGACTTCCGGTCTCATTCACTTCCATTCATTTTTAGAGGTTAAAAACAGCTCACTATGCTGCTTGATGTTGCAAACTGATCTTTTCTTATTATATCATTGTACTTTTTTTATATAGTCATGCAAACACTTGTTTGTAGAGTGAGTAGTTTGATCGTTTTCTGCCGTTTATTATTTCTAGTCATTCCAGAATCGCAACTGAATCGGAAGTACTAAAACAATCGCAAAAACGAGTGCACTTCCGCATTGGAGAATAAGGTCAATAATATGTCAAAAGAAAGAAAGGACACTTTTAACCTGAATTCATCCAGTGTTCGGATTTTTTTTTTTGTGCAAGGAATGTATGCAAATTAAACAAAATAATGTCTCCATTTTCGTTTTAAACACATTTTAGAAAACGTGTAAAACAAAAAAATGTGATTTTGAAAGTAATCATTCAACTGTGTAAACACTGTGAGTTCATTTGTACCTATTCACCTGCAGTGTTTAGCCTAAATCACAGCCCTCATGGCATTTACACCAGCCCTGACCTAAGATTAGCATATTCAGGACATACAGAAACAGCATGACGCTGGAGGCTAATCCGGGACCTAAATCCCACAGAATTTACTGCTCCTTCATGAAAACGCAACGGTTATGTAAAAAAAATTGCATAATTCGAAAGAATGAATACTATGAGGGAAAAGCCCATTACCAAAGTTAGCATTAGCCTGCAGCACGCTTCTCTTCAGCTTGCATGTCGTTGCTAGTCACATGGCACACCAGTCTAACAAGAAGCCATGCTATTAATCCATAGCTTATTACTTCATCTTTTTTTCCTGTCAAGGGCCATAAACCATACGGTCATTAGATAAAAGGGTACAGCTAAGAAAAAGCTAATTGAATAAATTAACCAGAGCATCATCCAAATAGGCGATAGAGTTTTCTCTAAGGAACACAGTATAAAATTGGTTAGCACTCCTCAAACTGCTTGACAAACATGCGCTTGGTCATTTGAGTTTCTCTGATCTCCTGCATGGCGTTTTGGCATCTGCCCTCAGGCTCTGCTGAGTCTCTGCGGCTGGAAGCTCCAGGTGGGTCATGGAAGCAGTGGTTCTCCAGTGGGTTTTTTTTTGCTCAGACGCTGTCAATCTCAGGAACTGGGACGGGTTCGGTGCTGCCGGTCCGTTTGGAGGCACACAGAGGTTCATGAGATTGGCTGAGAGACTCTGCAGACAGGCTCTTACTGGACAAAATACTGCTGAGGCTCGGCTTCCGGACGCCCCGCGGCTGAGCTTCAATCTCCACTCGCACCTCAATGTTGGTGCCTTCTCTGTTGGAAACAAGGTAGAAAGAAAAAGAATGTGGTTGCATTTTATTTTACAGTACATACACAGGTATATCATGATTTTGCCAAGTACGATGATGACCCTGGAACATAATTTTTGTTGGAAAATGTAATCCATTCCTATTCCCCACCCCAACATAACTGTAAATTAATCTCAAACCAGATGGAGAATAGTAGTTAGATAACAATTATGTAAAAGAGCATAAACCTAACCGTACGCCTAAACTTAACACAAACTGTAAACATGTCCCTTAATTCTGATTGGTTGATTGGAATGTTATTCCAGGATCAACACAGATGTTAATCCAGGAACATGTCCTACTTGGTGAAATCAGGTTGGCGACATGCACAGTGTACGTACATATCTAAGAATGTAAATACACACACTTGCAATCAAAACTCTAGAGGGTGTTTTCATGTTAAAGACTACATTTATTTAATCAAAATCAACATTTAAAATGAGTGTTTTGTAATTTTTTTAAAACTTTAAATATAATTTATTCCTGTGACGACAAAGCTGTGTTTTCAGCATCATTACTCAAGTCTACAGTTTAAAATGATCTTTCAGAAACATGATACTTTGCAGCTCAAGAATGTTTCTTAATATCAGTGTTGGAAACGTCTGTTACCTTCTGTTAACTTCTGTTCTGATTACCTACCAAAGTAGAGGGTTATATACAGTTGAAGTCAGAATTATTAGCACCCCCTACCCCCCTCCCCCACCATGAATTTTTTTTCTTTTTTAAATATTTCCCAAATGATGTTTAACAGAGCAAGGAAATTTTCACAGTATGTCTGATAATATATTTCTTCTGAGAAAGTCTTATTTGTTTTATTTCAGCTAGAATAAAAGCAGTTTTAATTTTTTTTAAAACCATTTTAAGATCTAAATGATTAGCCCCTTTAAGCTATAGTTTTTTTTCAATAGTCTACAGAACAAACCATCGTTATACAATAACTAGCTTAATTACCCTACCCTGCCTAGTTAACCTAATTACCCTAGGTAAGCTTTTAAATGTCACTTTAAACTGTATAGAAGTGTCTTGAAAAATATCTAGTAAAATATTATTTACTGTCATCATGGCAAAGATAAAAGAAATCAGTTATTAGAGATGAGTTATTAAAGCTATTATGTTTAAAAATGTGTTGAAAAAATCTTCTCAATTTCTTATACAGAAATTGGGGAAAATAATAAACAGGGCAGCTAATAATTCAGGGGGTTTAATAATTCTGACTTCAACTGTATTAAAAAAAAAGTATAAAAATCTTCATAATAAACACTTACATCCAAAAAATACATTACCAATACAATATACCAATGGTTCATAAAAAGGAATTCAGTTTTAGATTCTGATTCAGTTTGAACTACTTTTTCAAACTTTTTAAAAATATGTTTAAATCTATTTGCCTTTTTAGTTCAATCGTCAGGCTGTTCTAAAGCATTCAAAAGTACAGTTCAATGTACCTTGAACTGAAAATGTTTATTGTGGAAATTAAATTTTTGTATTTGGTACTATGTAGTTCTGATTGTTTACGCTTCTTGGAATAATTTTTTTAATGCTTGATCCCATGGAAGAAATGCGATATGGGATGGCAAACAAACTAAACATATTTTTTTAAATCTGGAACCCAATTATGTTTTATATCAGTAATGCTGACTTGTAACTCATTATAGGTGGGATTGGTTTAGCAAATGTCGAGTTGTGGAGCCTACACATTTCTCTGTAAATTATTTATTTTTTATTCAATTTTTTTCTCCTATGCTTTCTTGATAATATTCTATTATGTTGTGTCCGACTGTGTCTTGTGTTATGGCCTTTGTACCCTTTTTTTTTTTGTTTGTTTGTTCTGTTTATGTTATTTTTATTTTGTTATGCTAAAAACAATAAAAAAAAAAAGAAAAAAAAAACAATCTGGGTAATAATAACCAAAAATGTTTACTAGCTCTAATCCTTATTTTAACCTTAATCAATTTAGTTAACTTATTTGTACACATACTGTAAAGTAATACGCAACCAAATATTCCATTCATCAAATGATCCTGCAAAAAAAAAAAAAAAACGTTTCCATACAAAGATTAAGCTGCAAATTGTCGTATTAGAATAGAATTATGAAGGATCTTATAACACCAATGACTGAAGTAATAATAATGCACATTCATTTTCGTCATAACATAAATAAATTACATTTTAAAATCTAGTGAATTAGAAAAAAAGTTACATTAAATTATGATACATTACTGATTTTTAAGTTTTTTTGATCAAGCAAATGCTGCCAGGGTGTCAAATCATTTTAAAAACCATATCAGATGGTAATGTGTGTATTATACAAACTTCTTCATTGCTTATAAATATTTGAAAAAAAAAAAGTATAGTGTCGAAATGTGCTGACCTCAGAGCAAATGTCTGTGAGCTGCTGAAGGCACACTCCTCAACAACATCCACTTCATCTGACTGAACGACCGGCTCTGTGCTGTCAACATGTCCATCATCAGAGGCTTCAGCTGAACCTACTGCTCTAGACTGGAGAACACTTAAGCTGGGAAGCGCCATCACTTCCTCCACATTCACACTCACTTCCTGTACGCTTGCGTCGGTCAGAGCTGGGTTGTTCTGTCCGGTCCAGTGATCACTGACTACATGAGAAAATAGAAGATCTTCAAGAGAAGTTTAAATTTCATCAGATCAGGCCAAACTGAGAGCTTAATATTTCAAAACTGCTCTACACCTACAGTGTTTGCATAATCAAGTACAAGCTCATACAAAGAGATTAGCATTTTATTATAAACCAGGATCGTGTTCATGCACACAGTGTCAAGGGTAAAGTGTTGGGTAAGCAACTTTGAAACTAGCTTCTGAAGCTTAAATAAACATATGTATAATCTAAACCAAGTAACTTCAAAAATTACCAACAAGTAGAAAACAGATATTTCTGTTAGTTAAAACTACTAGCTTTTGGTAGTTAGCTAGACAAATTACTAACATGTTTTACAGTGACACTACCATTAGCTACAGTAACAGCTCTTAGCTTATAGTTAGCTAAAAATAAATACTAAAAAGCTGTGGGTACATTTATTAGCAACAGAAAAGTTTCTAATTTACAGTCATTGGCTTGATGAAAGTGAATGATATTATTAGTTACAGCAAAAGCTCCCATAGTTTAGAGTAGCTACTGTACACAAATTACTAACAAGCTAAGAGTTAGCTACTAACAAGCCACTTTACTGTGGGAATTGTTAGCTACATAAAAAGTTTGATTTAGAGTAGTTAGCTTATGTATACAAATTACCATCAAGCAGATAACAGTGAATACTTTCATTAGCTACAGTAAAATCTCCTAGCTTAAAGTAGCTACACGAATGATTAACAAGCTAACCACAGTGAATGGATACATTTATTAGCCACAGTAAACACTCCTAGATTAGTAACACAAATTAAAGTAGCCAATTACTGTGAATAATAATGTTTATAGCTTAAATTTGTGTAAACTATACTAACTAGAAGCTTATTACAGTGAATAGTTAGCTTTATTAAAAGATCTTGCCTTATTCTGTAAGTTACTGTAGTTGTGGATTTTACTAACATGCTTTACGTTGACACTTCCATTAGCTACAGTAACAGCTCTGAGCTTATAGTTAGCTTAAAATAAATACGTACTAACACGTACATTTGTTAGCTAATTTACAGTCATTGGCTAAGGAACAGAAGTTACCTTGAAGACAGTGAATAATATTATTAGCTACAGCAAAAGCTCCCAAGTAGCTACTCTACACAAATTACTAATAAGCTAAGAGTTAGCTTAGCTCTTAGCTAAGAGTTAGCTAATACTAACAAGCCATTTTACAGTGGCAATTGTTAGCTACTTAAAAAGTTTCTGATTTAAAGTAGGTATACTGTATGCAGCTTCTTAAGTACACAAATTACCATCAAGCACATAACACTGGATACTTTTATTAGCCACAGTAAACACTTCTAGATTAGTAACACAAATTAAAGAGGCCAATTATTGTGAATAATAATGTTTATTGCTTAAACTAGCATAAACTATACTAACTAGAAGCTTATTACTGTAAATACTTAGCTATATTAAAGCTCTTATCGTATACTGTAAGGTAGTTATAGATTTTTTGTTAGCTATACTGATAACTCATAGATACACAAATTACTAAGAAGCTAAGTTCTATAAACAGACACTTTTGTTTGCTGCACTAATCATTTCTAGAAAAGCTACAGTGAATCTATTTGTGGTGGATGCACAAAATACAAACAATTAAATGCTTCCACTGAAAAAGTATATTGCTCACATTCATTCTGTATGTTACCCCTATATTTTCAGTATTTATTGCATGATTGCATTATTCTCTCAGCCAAATTTCCTAAGAAAAATAACAACAAGAACCTCAATATTAACGCAAGCAAATCTTTTTTCACTATTTCTAATGGACCTGTGCAACTAATAAAGCTACTAAAAATATAGTTAATATAAAAGCAGCACATCTTTTAATCTGCAAACTGGTTGGGTATAATTTTATAGCTGAATTTCAGGAGTTTGGACTTACAGTTGGCCAAGTCTTCTAGTTGTATGTTTCGAACTTCAGGAGGCTCAGACTGTGGCCTACACCAGCCATTACGACACAATGACATGGGCACCACTCCATAGACATACGTCAGCATAAGAGGCACCCCCACACCTGGAAACATAAAAGATTTACTGGATTATAATCAATTATTATACTTGATTATAATTAATTAGAGTTTATTCCTAAAGGAAATTAAATTAAATTAAATTGACCATAATGAAAGTGTTCATACAAGTTGAATGGTTTAATCAAAGTCTTCTGATAAGACATTGCTTTCTTTTAAAGATTGAAATAATTAAGGCTTTTATTAAGTATGAATCAGTGAACAGTGTTTTCAGCATTTAGATTTAGTCAGAGAAATTTGAGCAGGATTGTGCCTTAAAGCAGGAAGCAGCAGTGCTTGAGCTAGTTTCTGGTCAAGTTAAAAGCAGTCGAAAGTTCATTAGAGACAAGACAGACTGCATTTCACAGCAATATTTTTGTTTTTACACTCAATGAAATCAAAGTATTGTCTGTATTTCCACTTGATAAAGCAATCACTCTCGACAGCAGCCATTTCAGCTCGCGTTCTCCAGCAATTTAAAAGCACATACTTATTAACTGACATTGCAGCAGCATTTTTTTCTTCTAAAAACTATATTTGTAACGCAAGTAACGCAATTACATTGAATTTATATAATTGTACTGTAATCAAATTACACTAATTCTGCATTCCCCAAAAATGTAATTAGATTAAAGTAACACATTACTAAGGAACGCGTTACACCCAACTCTGCATAAATACATACAGAAGTTTACAGCCCAGGTTCATTGAAAATACGCACATGAGCCTACATTTTTTTCAAAACGTAAGATATGTTGCTCTTGGTAAGTTTTGTTGCACATTTTAGATGACAACTCCACTAGAGGCCGCTGCCTACATTTTTATTACATAGAATGTTTTATTGTATGTTTCAGACATCCTGTTTCCTGATTATAATTCAATATAATCAAAATCAATTATTAAACTTAATCATAATAAATTAGAGTTTATTCCTAAAGGAAAATAAAGTAAATGAAATGAAAATGACCATAATAAAGTGATCATACAAATTCAATCGTTTAACCAAACTCTTCTGATAAGACATCGCTTTTTAAAAGATTAAAATAAGTAAGGTTTTTATTAAGCATTAATCAGTGATGTACAGCATTTAGATTTAGTCAGAGAAACTTGAGCAGGGGTGACGCAGTGGCGTAGTGGGTAGTGTGTGTGGAGTGTCCACTGTGTGGAGTTTGCATGTTCTGTCCGCGTTCATGTGGACTTCCTACGGGTGCTTTGGTTTCCCCCACAGTCCAAAGATATGTGGTACAAGTGAATTGGGAAGGCTAAATTGTCCGTAGTGTATGAGTGTGAATGAGTGTGGATGGATGTTTGCCAGAGATGGGTTGCAGCTGGAAGGGCATCCATTGCGTAAAACATGTGCTGGATAAGTTGGCGGTTCATTCCGTTGTGGTGACCCCGGATTAATAAAGGGACTAAGCAGAAAAGAAAATGAATGGATGAACTTGAGCAGGCTTGCTTGATGCTCCAGCACCACGAGGTTCGTTCTCACGTCTACAGCAGGTGTGGTTGAGCTTCTGTCAAAGTTTACGTGTAAATAAAGTCCTAAATTAATTTTTTTTAACTCTTTATGGACTCATTTTAAAGCCCCAGAGTTGTTTATGAACAGCTTTTTAGTAGAGGGACAGAAATCTCAGATTTGAATTAAAAATCTATATTTGCTTTACAAAGATGAATGAATTTCGAAGCTTGAAATGACATGAGTAAATGATAACCGAACTGACATTTAAGGGTGAATTTACCATTCAAATATCTATATGCAAAGGACCATGTGAAAAAAACTGAAATCACAGACATGTTTAGAAATTGCTTAACTAAGATTAATCATCTTAAAGCAGGAGAAAGGGCAGTAATTCACCTCATGTCATAGAGACATAATACTAGTAGCAAAGACAAGGACAACGTGCAATAAAGGAGACAAAAGGCCGTGATCCTCCTGGTTCTGGATAAGAACAGAGTGGCATTGTTGATGGGGACATTGGAGGGGATGAGGCCCCTCTGTGGCTCTGCTGAGGAGAGGTCAGAGCTGCAGAACAGACGGGGCTATTCAGACGGGAGAATAAGCAGGAACACAAGCTCTGGGTTTGTGGGGAGAGCAAGCAGGAGCGAATGTGCTGCGCTCAGGACTTCACTCTATGCCATGGAGATCGCTCTGACATTTTAGTTGCAGCCGGCTGCTATAATCTTCCCCCTGTCCGCTCCAGCTCTCACAGGAGTGCCAGAGCACAAGATAGATGAGTCATCAGAGACCAACATGGCAATTCAGCTCTCTATGCGTGCGTATGTGTGTGTGTGAATGAAACAGCTGCATATATGTAGGGTAAATGTGTGTAGTATGGATGCTGAGGATTAGTTCACTCTCCTTGTAAAGCAGAAAAATTTGCTCTGAAGTTTAATTTAGTATTTTGATCGGGACTAATAACTGTTTATATCTGAACTATAAACTATTATCCCTCTTTATTTTTAATTGAGCTCTTCTAAATCAATGTTTGAAACACAGAAATTGTAATAATAGTTGAAAAGACTAAAGAATAAAGCAGATTCATATACACGACCATACTGTACATGATGACTCTCCAGGTCTAACATATTAAACAGCAAAGTAATGCAATGAATAATGCAAACATTAAAAATTAGGCAAATGCAAAGCAATACAACACTGCCATCGTTATTCAAGTCAGAAAATATAGCTGCAAGCAGCAATTATCGGGACCAAGCAGCCTAGCGGCCACATCATAAACAAGCACGACAACAAGCTACAGAGCAACGGGAAAATTCTATAACTTTTTGGCAGCATGGTCTGGGCCAAATTTGATGGAAATTGGGCTAATCATCTATAGAGAGTTCAAAACAATAGATTTTCAAACTACTTTAAGATGGTGGACAGGACGTCATGTCAATTTTGTATTGTTTTACACAGAAGGTGGTGCAAACTGAAGTAGTTTGGTCAATGTCAGGTCTAGATCACACACTTTAAGTTTGGTTTCAATGCTTCAAACCATTGCAGTGATTCAGACTGTAATTTGCCAGGACTGAGCACCTCCGCAAACTGATAGAAAATAATCATAACAATCCTAGACTTTTATTTAACACCATTGCTAAATTAACAAATAATCAGTCATCTTTGGAACAAAATGTCCCACCGCAAACTAGTAGTGATGACTTCATGAATTTTTTCTGTGATAAAATAGAAGGCTTAAGACAGAAAATAGAAGATGTTAAACTTTCTGCACCTGCTAAACTTCTGATCCTTTAAACATTCCACTGAATCAAAATAATTTACAGTGCTTCAAAATCTTGTAGAGCTGCACATTGATGGATTACTCTTCAGTGTTTGGACTCTCAGCAGTGAATATTAAAACACATTAAACTGAACTGAACTTAAACTCTGAAAACTGAACTACACTCTTTCAATTCACTAAAATCTTCTATGTGAAGCTGCTGTGACACAATCTACATTGTAAAAATGCTAAATTGAATTGAATTGAATGTCTTCTGGCAGTTTTGTCTATTGACATGAATTCCATACTTTTGGTCTATATGGTCTCAAGATGATCTGAGTCTAATTTGATGAAGATTGGACCAACTGTTTAGTAGGAGTTAAAAAAAAGAGGGTAATTCGGATACAATAGGTGCCTACGCACATTCAGTGCTTGGCCCCTAATTAAGTTAAATTGCTATTCAATAAGTTCTTTGCAGAATATTAAGTATTAACTTAATTAATGTAAACAATATGACATTGATCGCAATTATCATATGAACTATCTTTATGATACATTTCTGGTTCCTTTGAAGTTTGACAGCTTCACTCCTCTGTCTCAGAACTTTTCAGAGAGTGGCCAGGATTAACTTTTTGGGCTCCTTACAAAACCCACTATAAAACCTTTCCTTTAATTAACAGTTGCTAGCTTGAGATTCATGGGTGTTGATCTCTGCTCTGACTACCTTTGATGTAGAAAAGTTTAAAGTGGTCATGAACCGAGAAATCTAAATTCCCTTGATCTTTTAACACTGTAACAGGTCATAGTACTACAAAAACATCCTATAAGCTTCAGAACTCAAAACTTTCCTGTTAGTGTGAAAGCAGCTAATACTGAAGCCGATCCTCCAAAACTGCAGGCTGTGGAATGAGCCTCTTTATTTTGTAACATTGTGTTTGAACTCCACCTCCATAAACTCACTTCCTGTTTAGCTCCACCCACTGTAAGTCAGCTTATGAAAGGAAATGTCTGTTTATTGTTTACAATTACACTTAAAAAGATAGGCTAGTTAGAGTGGCCGTTACCTAAAAATCAAAACGCACCCACGATTTACTTCCTTACTTGTTTCAAACTGGTTTTCGTATATGAAGAGAGCAAACACAGGATGTGTATTGAGTATTTATGTGTTTTCAGCCTAAATCATAGCAGTGTCCACCTGTGATGCATGCAAGTTTACCGCCCAGGCTCATTGGAAATTCTTGTCTCATCCAACATTTTTGCAAAACGTAAAACATGTTGCTCTAGGTACATTTTGTAGCACGTTTCAGGTGACAAATTCAATAGAGGGTGCAGTCTACATTTTTGTTAATCTGAAATGCTGTCCATAGGATATGTTTTGTCATACATTTAGAAACACGTCCTTCTTTTACACATCCACGAGAAGGCGGATGTGTAAGAACACCTAGACCATTGAGCTACTGATCGAAACTCTTCCCTAACCCAAATCAACAGTGTTTTCAAAAGCAAGCACAAAAGAAAAGTGAAAAATTAAAAAAAAAAAAAAAAGTGAATAAAGTGAAAAATGATACCAGATAGTTTAATTCAATTCCACATTACTTTTATCTCTTGTAGTACTGTGCTTCACCAAACTTAAACCTGAACACTCAGGATCACAAATACAACACTATCCAAACTCAGCTACCGAGCAAACTTACCATGCCAGAAAAGTAGTCTATATAGAGATACACGCGTGAGGCAAGTGTATTTCATTACAAATCATAAACACACCATGTTATGTTATTTAGATAAAAAGTTATCCTCCTGCACCTATAGTCTTGCTGCTTTCAAGAGCTCCAGATTTGTCTTTTTGTAAGCAGCACAGGTTGCTTTCACTTTAACCATTCTTTGAACAGATTATTTTTTGCCTAACGTTAACCGTGTGTGTGTGTATGATCATCCTTTCATTATCGCACATGGTATGTTTTTCACCTGTTTTCTTTTGCTTACAGTTATTTTTTGTAAATATGGTTTAATTAGGCTATAATTTTTTTACAATAACATTGCTTTAATGGGAGATTAACTTCCCATTTATGTCTAGTTACATGGTGATATGGGACCTTTAGCCAGGCCAGATTACTGTCCATATTTTAGCTACAGGACAACAATAATTTTTTAAATGTCAATTGTTTTTTTTTTTTTGTTCTTTAAAGAAATGTTTTGTTAAATAAAAAATATAGCATACAGCTATATTTTGCTTGTTTTGACACATTTAAAATTTGTGGCTAAGAAATAATCATTTATTTATGTTTGGTGTGGTCAGAGATAAATTTGGTAAATCCTTCATTTTGAGCTCTGGAAAGTCAAGTGAAACTGTAATACGACACTGAAACCATGACTCATTTGCTCATGCACATTGAGCAAGCTCATGTACACGACACACAAAAAGCGAAATGAATGAGACGGCATGTGGACATAACGCAAAATTGAAATCAAGTAATTTTAGCATGTGAAAGTTAAATTTATGCATAGAAAATATATTTTCACAACGACAAAATTGTGGCAAGAGAAAATGCAGAGAGGCTATTAAAGTTGGAAAACGAAAATGAAAAAGTTAATGTCAAGCCCTGTTTATGTGGTATGCAAAGTATTGCATAAAAATTCTTCAATTGTCAAAAATATGTCTCTGTAAATCTCAATAGTGTGAAAAGGAACAAATAGTTGTCATACGCATTGAAGTGCGTTTTTGGGGTTTCACGATCATGTAGGCTGAAGCCCTTATTTCCACTGAGCCTGTTTTAGAAGCTTACATCAGCAGGTGCACAGCTGTCTTTTCAATTTTTGCAATGTAATCTTAGAAGCAAAGCATTTAATATGTACATTTTTAAATATGCAGATCTGTTAGTCAATCATACAATTGGGGTTTACTTCAGATTCTACAATCAACCACAACAATTCAAATGGTGTGTTGAGAGAGGTTTAAAACCGGACAGAAAATAGTCTACTAATTTCAAATTATGATGAGTTTTGAATTAGAACTTTTGATAATAATAACATTTTCACAGAACAGTACAACACTTTTAAACAAGCAGTTCATGACCCCTTAAAAAGTGACATTTGAGATTTGCAGCAGTTTGAGACTACATATTGCCTTGTTTTATCATGTAAATGATGAATTCAAACTACAGAAATTGTCAATCAAAATTCCTGTGTTAAATTTTCAACATTAAAAGGTGTCGAAGCACAAAACAAGTACCATAATGCAACTGACCAGCATAAATGAACAAAAAACATTAGTAAATCAGTGTTCAGAGTAAATAAAGTGACAGACAACTGTTAATTAAAATATATTTTTACAGTGATTGAGGAATAACATTAGAAATAATTCTAGTTGAACTATCCCTTAAACATATTTGTTTGCCTTTCTGCTTTCCTCATTTAACAGACTCTCATCTTAAGTATCTTCATTTGTCTGAACACAAGCCAAAACAATCAATACAAAGGGATAACACTCAAGTCAGCACTTTTACACTGATGTTTCCCGACAATGGAACGGCTGAAGTGGTCAACAACACACACAATACTAACACTAATGTTCAGAAGTGTGGGGGTGATGAGATTATTTGGTGGTTTTGAAGTCTTATGCTCACCATGGCTGCATTTATTTAATCAAAAATACAATAAAACCATAATAAAATAACAGTAATACATTTTATTTTAAAATGCAATTTATTGTTAAATGACTTCAGTGTCACATGATCCTTTAAAAATCATTCTTTGCTGCTCAAGAAACATTTTCCTATTATCAGTATTGCAAACAGTTGCATTGTTTATGATATTAATGGAAGCTGTGATGGAATTCTTCACAATTCTTTGATGAATAGAAAGTTCATTATTTATTTGAAAAAACATTTGAAATTATAAATGGCTTTATTCTTTTTTTTGCAATTAAATGCAATCATTTAATTTAAAAAGGGATCTTAATGACCCCAAAATTGTCTGTAGTATTGTATAAAATCACATAAAATCCATCTCAAATACATTTTACACAATGCACAGTTTGTGAAGGGAATACATTAGCATTGCAGTGTACATGCTAACATTTTAAACCCACAATCATTTTAGATGCAACCATAGAAATGGATAGATGAGTTTCTTACCCACAGTAATGGCTGCTATGACTGGAGACACAAAAACAGACATCATGACCCCGCTGGCCACTGTCAGATAATGCTTACTTCCTGAGGTATTGTTTTTCTTACAGCGACCATGGACCTGAAAGCAACCAAATAGATACATGTATAAAGTCAGCATTAAATTGAAATTGTAATTCTTTTTTCTTTTTTATTGTGACATATTCAGCTAGAAAAAAATTTAAACACCATTCTGGATGTATGGAATCATGTAGGTATACGTTTGAGTACAACGTTGAAATTAGTTTTTTTCTATAGGTATGACAACATTTAAAGAGCCCCTATTACGGGTTTTTCAAAATGACATTCCATGCAGCGTGTACCACAGCTCTAAGTAAATAAAAAAACATCTAGCGGAGGTTTAAATCCGAAAATGCACCATGTTTAAAACTATTGATAGTTTAACGAAATAGTTGACTCAGAGTCAAATAAATTAATCGAGTTGGGTTCGGATCTTTTGCTTGAATGCATCGACGTCAACACGGTACATCACCAAATATGTAGTTCCAGATCCGGTAAAATGTGAACGCACCTTTCCCTTCAGACACTAGTGGAGTGCGGGCGATCACGGGACTGATCATGACGCGAAGATGACAATCACTGACAGATGGAGATTCGGATATGGGGAATAAAAGATTAAAATAAATTTTCACAACAATACCACAGTATAGCCAACGCGTGCTGTTTGTTCCTGTTATTTTTCACATTTTTCATACAGTAACACACGCTGCAACGCGGAATTCGCTGCTCGTTTGCTATTGAAGGAAGGAGCAGCAGAGACTATTATATATGGGATTTTGTCAGGGACTTTGTCAGTAACTGTTAAAGTTCAAATGGACCCGTTTCTTCTTCATCCGGATCATATAATGTAAGTGTAAATAAAATTGTTTCCTCGTTTTGTGTAGTTTGCAAAATATGTGTTTAATTGTGTGCTATAACTTTTAATGGCCCCGCGCGGCTTGTAATCACCTAACTTTTATCTATACTAGTATATCATATACTAGTAGCGCAGAGAAACACTCTGTACTTTCTTTGCAGACATTTCCAACATCACATTTACCTTGTGTGTGAAGGGTACAGGTCTGATGGATTTACATAAATTTACATATATGCATTCGTAAGCACTTTTCTTATGATGAGCATACAGTAAAGTTCGTGACCCTGCCTTATTATCATCCTGAAGCTATTAAACCGTCAACATCTCCACAGAGAGGACAAACATATAGAAGCTGCTGCTTTGACTTAAATAATGCACCATGCTATGGGTTTTTTACCTTGCGGCCCATATAAATTGGGATGCCCACAATGATGACTGGTATGGCGATGCCCGCTATGAGTGAGATCACCACCGGTGCCCCGAGAAGCATGCCGACCTGCCATAAAACTTTGCGAGTCTGAGACCACGGCTTCTTTCCCCAGAAAGTGCAGCCTGAGGGACTGTATGGAGGACAAGTGAACATTTTGGTTTCATTTAATACAGTTACATAACTGGCACATATATAACATGAGCTGAAAGCTATAGACAAGGAGTAGTGAATAAAAGCCAGATACACACGCGTACAGTCTCAGTCGATCAATATTTTATGATCTCATCCTCGATTAGCCTTATGCACTGCCTGGGTGAACTGTAAATCTCTTTGTTCAAAGTCACTTCCTGTTCTGTTTTGTGCATTGCAGGGTACTGTAGCTAAAAACTGATGAAAAGTATAAGCATAATACTTAAATACATTTTGTACACTGTACAATGACATTCTAATAGGGCTATTAATCAAAATGAAATCAGAAACACATTTGAGAAAATCTGCGACTGTCACGCAGTCAGGGAAACAGTTGTGTGATCATTAGCAGTAATCTACTCCAAAGGCCAGAGGGCACTCTAATGAAGAAACTTAAAACATACATGAAGAAGAAACCTTGGAAATCCCCATAATGTTGCATTATAAGCAAAACTGCTTTCATTGATTTACCGTGACTAATAAACACACAACTATGGAATCACCTCACAGAAGGATTTATTTCAATCACTCGACTGAAGTTATGAAGTGATTTTGGAGTAAAAACAACTAAATATGGTATTTTCACATGCAGCATTTACTACACAGAGTTGTAGTTCAATGCAAACACAGCTGTCATTATAACAGAACAAATATCTCGATATTTTGAGTTTGAACATGATTTTGCATAGCTTATCAGTGAACTTTGACTCTCTGTAGTAAATGCTGCTCCATCTGAATGGATGTAGGTTTACTATAACTGACTTTACTGACAAAACACGCCTAAACATTGCCTTTGATTAACTGTCCAACCTTATGTTCTAATTCAAATTATTGATGAACGCTGATCATAACAAAAGCCAGTAGCTATGTTTCCATCCAAAAATGCGAATTAACTTTATGCGCAAAACTGGAATAAATCAGCTTTTCCATCCAACGAGTCAAACTGAACAAAATCATCACTTCCTGATTATCTGGCGGCAAATATCAACAGTAAAAACGGAATTTGAGAAGCTGCGTGAATCTTTTCTTTATTTAATAAATGACTTGCGCCTCAGAAGGCAATCTTGACACGCTGTGAATGCACGGTAACGTTTGAAGACGTGAGACGTGGAGCACAGACGCTCTTGACTACGGAGGTCATTGATAATATACTGTAATAACACTAATACTGAAATGGTTAAGGCATTTAGAATGACGTAAACATAATTTCAAATGTTTTACAATGTGCTCAGCCTGCTGGTTTATCCATTCACACATTTTTATCATCAGAGTGTGCGATACGCAGCGGCAGACGGTTGAGCTGGTTTTCTCTCTTGCCTGGCGTTCTTTGGGTCTGGTCCTCTAGAGCGGTATGTATTGTTGCGAATTTTCTAAAACAGCAACATGGTTGTATAGCGTGTCTTTTTTAATCTGGGGGTCCAGTATGTTGATGGGGTGCTCACGGGCAGTGCATGCCATCACTGCGGTGGCATGTCTGTTGCGCAGTTAAGATCGCGGCTCGCTCTTGCAAAAGGGCCACCCACCCTAGTAGCCCCCTCCTCCACAGTTGGCAGTCGGGCAGATCTGAGGGTTACAGTGGCAGTACATATGCCGCCCTCAGGACCTCTCGCTCCTGAACGTGCTCCATCCAAGCTTTGAGTGAGAGAAGCACTCCGTCCTCGGATGGTCGCCCTCTCACTTGATGACACCAAGGCTCAGATGTCCATTGTTGCATCGGAGGACGGGCTGTCAGTGATGAGGATTCGAACACGTTCCCTCCCTCTGGTGAAGCGAGCACAGTGTTGGATCTAGAAGCAGACATGATGACCGTGCCTTCCCGGGCTGCTTCGGCCGTGGGTCTGGAGATGGTTTATCCCCCAGCTCCACGGCCGGACCGACTAGATGGGTGTTATGTGGAGGATGTAAAGAAGGCAAGATCTTCTAAGCCTGCCGTCCCTTTCTTTCCGGAAGTGAGCAGTAGGCTCACGCAGTCTTGGAGGGCACCTTTCTCTGCCCGATCTGCGTGCGCCTTCGCCCTCACCACCCTTGATGGTGGAGCAGCCACGGAGTACGAGTCGCTTCCCTAGATTGAGAGTACCATTGCGGGTTCGCGTGGTGCCTCTTCCTTGTGGAGTCAGCCTCGTCTCCCGTCCAAGGCATGTAGGTTATCTGCCTCCCTCGGAGCCAAAGCCCACATAGCTGCGGGCCAGGCTGCTTCTGCCCTGCACGCTATGGCCACCTACCAGTGCGACCAAGCGCAGGCGCTGGCCCAGCTGCAGGAGGGTGGTTTCAACCCAAGCTTGTTACACAAGGCTGGCCTATTCTGCGACACCGTCTGTGAATTCACCCAGGAATTCACAACGATGCAGTCGGATGCAATGGGCTGAGTCATCTATCGCGCCCGAGACGGGCCATCTGGAGAAGAGGAAACTTGCTCTTTCCTCGGTGGGAGGCTGGGCTTTTCATCCAACGGCATTTAACAACGCCATCAAACCCTCAAAGAAAGAGCATTTTTCGCTTTATCCGGATGTGACAGCCAGTACACTGCCAGTCTAGGACCCAATGCCTTCCAGCTCACAGGATCGGTGGACTTTGTCTGTGGCTCGTGAGGTGTGGGAGGTCTTCCTTCTCTCACACTTCCAGCTCCTCCTCCGGAGTCTGGGTGCGAGGCAAGAGTGAGTCTCTCGCCTCCTGCTCTTCCGTTGAACCCCAGAGCTCCCCGGATCAGCCCTCTCACTCCGCACTGCTCCACTGCTGTTGCGTCAGCGATCGTGCCGATAAAGCCATTAGCGAGGGCTCTGCCTGCCTGGTTAGCACAGGCTAGCCCATCGTGGTGGCTCATTTGCACAATCAGATCAGACTCGGCTATGCGATTCAATTTGTGCAACGGCCCCCCAAGTTCACGTGAGTGTATTTCACAAGATTCAGCCCTGAGTCCGCCCCTGTCTTGCAAGAGGAGATTGCTGTCCTCCTGGCAAAGGATGCAATCAAGCCAGTCCCTCCAGCCGAGATGGAGAGCGGGTTTTACCCAAAAAGAGCGGTGAGTTACAGCCAATCCTAGATTCGCGTGTTTTGAACCGCTGTCTTCACAAGCTGTTTTTCAGAATGCTTACGCAGGAGCGCATCCTCCGATGCGTTCGCACTCAGGATTGGTCTGCAGCAATAGACCCAAAGGATGCGTACTTCATGTCTCCATACTTCCATGTTCCCCCTTACAAACATTAAAAAATATATATATAATGTAGAATTTGCGTCCACGCTTTAGTATGCTTATAATAATTATACGTCATAGTAATTAATAACAATCATGTTTTAGAACCACATAGTAAAGTGTACAACATTTCCAACTCATTGTTTATTAATACTACAGGATACTGTAGTATCGTAAACTGATAAACTGTAATATATAACGTTAGTGTAAACTGTGGTGCATTGTGATGGTGTATAATTATAGTGAAGAAAAATAAAGCCTATTGAATAATTATATTATTAAAGTTGTGCTGTAACATATCATGTTAACATATCATGTTACTTGTTATTCAAGTAATTATCTATTGTACGCTTCCAAACATTAGTATTTACTATAGTATACATGATAGCTTACACAGTATATACTGCCTCGATGACAGGCAAATACACTTTGGTTCAGATGAAAACTCGGCCCTCTTCATGATATAAGGATCATGCCCAACATATGTGGTTATTTTATATTTATATCTCCTTTGAAATATGGTATAAATTGCAAAAATACTGACTTTCATATATGTCTCCCATTCAGTCTTTTATTTCCTGCCCTCCATCTGAATTTCATGCGTCACCAGAACCCCATGATTGAAAACAACCTATATTTACCATGGTAATGGTAAATATAGGCAATTGTAATTTTATTATATCATGAAGAGGGTCGAGTTTTCAACTAAAGTATTTTTGCCTGTTATCGAGGTAGTATATACTGTGTATGCTATTAATTATACTATAGTAAAAAATAGTGTTTGGAAGCATACTATAGATAAGTACTTGAATGAAACTTTCGTAGTAATTATATTGTTGCGGTGGTACAACACAACTGTAGTAATAAAATTATTCAATAGGCTTCAGTTTTCTCCGCTATAATTATATTGCTATATAGCCGTTTACAAATATAGCTTTACACAATGTTTTATTGTTTAACTTTAAAACATAAATTCTGTCCAAAAACACTTTATTTGAATGAAAAGGGTTTATTGTAAATAAATACCAGAATAAAGGACAATTCATACCAAGAATGATAACATGTTGTGATACAGTGATACATAAACGATAGAGTTCTAGAAATGATTCTAAAGTAGAAAAGAATAATCCACACAACTTTGAAAGGTTTTTAAAGTTCATGGTCAATAAAAACCACTTGGTATTATAATGAAAGCGAATGCTCTGAATATGTTGTACATTATTGTGGATGCAAAAAAAGTATTGTTACAGTTACATTTATAGCAGGGGTGTAATAGTATATTCATCCAAATCATTTTTGGGATGGGTAAACAAATACAGTGTTTGAATCTCTGCAAGGTATGTGCCAAACATGGTACCGGTCTTAGTGTAAACAGGCACTATTTCTTAAAGTTTTCAAATGTGTATTAAACTAGACTTCTTTGGACTTCACAAACAATAACAAAACCTCAATACGTTTTAGGTTTTCATTGTATTCTGAATCAGGATATTGTCTTGAAGAGGTAGTTCACCCTCAAAAAGCATATAAACTTCTGTCATGACATGACTTTCCTTTTCTTTGTTGACCCTTTTCACATTTCTGGTTTGCTCAGTAGCAGAACTCGTCATAGTTGGGTAAACTTAGCGCAGTGAATGGGAGAGTACAACAAATAATTTTTTTACAATCTTGTTTGCTGAAATAATAATAAAAAAAAAACTCCATGATAGTGCTACCAATACTTTCAAAAAAAAGGAAAAAAAATTGTGTGAGACTGATGACAGCAGACAGAAGAGAGAATAACGTCAAATTTACAGTCTCCCCCATAGAGGCTGCATTAGAAACACCTTGCATAACAGTTCATTCTTTTTTATGTAATTTGACGCAAAGATGATACAATGCATACATAAATGCATATAAATGTTTATACGCTTTTTAAAAAAAATCTAAATATTATTAAAAACTCAGGGATTTTAAATTATGATGACCGTTAAATGCGTCATAACAGTGAAAAGGGTCGCTTTCCGTCTGTCCATGCAATTGAACTTAATGGCGTTCAAAGCATATGAAAGCGAGAGATTTAATTTGACCAAAAAGATCAAATCATACAGGTCTGGAATATATGGTGACAGAATTATGTATGTGTGCTGTCATTTTATAAAAATCTTTCTCCGCACGGCTGAAGCCCAGCAGAATGGGCTGTTCATTAAATGAACAAACCTGCTTCTGGCAAATCATGGGGGTTGGGAAATATGAGCGGAGATTTGTACTGATTAATTGACAAAAGTCTGTGTTGGCTGGCATCCAAGAACAAAGAAATCTATCTGAAATCAGCTTTGCTGCAGCAATAGCTCACTGAAACTGCAAAAAAAGTCACTATTTGACAGATCAGACCTCTGAAACCACTCCGCTTCTGCAAGACTTCTGTTTATTAAGAGTAATTAAGCAAATCAGATAATCTGCAACGTTCATGAAGGCAGAAACACAAGCATCTTGGCACAAACTAACTATTGGAGAGCCAGAAAAACATATTTGACATTCTTGTGCTGCAGAATAACCACTGTTTTGCTTGGACCGAATGCGTCGGAGAGTAGCTTAATAACAGATCACAAACTCTGGCGACTGCTGGTGATGAATGTGGGCTATGTGCTTGCAGGCAAATGTCCTATATTTGGCTGAGAAAGCTCTACATACTGAATAAATATTCTGCGAATGTTAATTAGAGAGCGTACTGTAGCCTACAGTAACTTAATGAATTAATAAATGCTGGTAGATTTAACAACAGTATGAGTTTCTTTTGCGCACACCATCAGACCCCATTTAGTGAACAAAAGCAGTCCTTCAAATTTATATTTACGGATAATGTGACTTCTAAGGGCATCACAGTTTTTAAGTACGTAAAAAGTGAGAGTTGATGCACAGTTAGCATATTTTGAGGAAGAACTATAATGATTTTCACTGTTATAAGCATCAAACCTCTGAAACGATTAAGTCACAAAGTGATTAAAGTAACAATTTTCTGTAACAGCAAAAACTTTATATGCATCTTGACCATTAATGTAGACAGTGAGAGGGCATTGAAAATAAAAACTTTTAAAATTGTTTGAATGTGTCAATTTTGAAAAACAATACCACTATTTTCTTTGTGTAAACAACAGCAACAACAATGTGTGTAAAAGCGGTGACATTATGTTTTTTTATTTAATAACAAAATTTAATAACTATTTAATAACAAAAGCAACAATGATGGACTGAAGGGCCTTGTGCAGACACATACTGTAGTATTTCTTTACACATTGACATTGTCCTGACATGCAGGATATAAAAAAAATGTTGTCTTTACGTGACAATTTCCCCAAAATGCAAGAGAAAACTTTTCTGTATGTACCTAGTTTTTGTTTAAAGTAAACTAGATCAGCAAGTAAACTAGACATTAACAGACATTAAAACTCTCTATTCTCCCTTATTTTCACTCATGCCTATAAAGCAATTTGCACTTTAAAAAAAACAACTTGAAATTACGTGAAGTTTATTTATAAATTAATTTCGAGAGGATCACGTGTTTATGATTGCTTGCAGCCGGTCCCGCATTATTCAATTTATGATTGACCAATCAGACGATACCTAAGCCACTAGAAATACCCTAAGTTCCATATCACAGCCATCTTCACTTTGAAGAATCCCCCCATCCACTCCTCCTTTCCTAGATGGGTGGCACCGTGGCCCAGTGGTTAGCACTGTTGCCTCACAGCACGAACGTCACTGGTTCTAGTCCTTACCAAGCCAGCCGACGTTTACACATTCTCCCCGTGCTCACGTGGGTTTCCCCCGGGTTCCCCGGTTTCCTCCCACCGTCCAAAAACATGGAACTTAAGTTAATTGACTAATCCAAATTGGCACCATAGACATGCTCCTAGTAAGTAATCTCTTAAGAGCAATCACCATCTATTCATTAGCTACTACAGCAGGGGAGTTCTTGAGATCTACCTGAAACTCCCCTAAAAGTCAAGTACACAAGAAAAATGTTCAGTTGGCACAACTTAAAAAGTTTTGTTACAGAGTAGTTCAGCTCTCCAGAAAACGAATAATCTTATGTTAACCCAACTAAATGTTTTTGTATTACTGACAAATAATTTTAGGCCAGTGCAGCTGAAGTTCTCAAAAGCTGAGTGAACAGGAAAAAGTAGAATGAAATGAGGATTATGTTTTCTGTTGTTGTATTGGCCTAAATCTTTTAACAGTGTGACCTTGTTATTGGAGATGCAAAAATAATAATCATGAATATTCACATTTATACAAACGTGTAATATATTTATTTTCAGTGTTTTCTGCACCATAGTTTAAATTATTATATGTATGATTATTTATAGGTACTAATGCACCAGTATATTTATATAAATTACAAAATACATTTTAAAATAATCCACACTTTACATCACATCATACATTACATAGTTTGGATTGGTCAACTGACGTCATATCATTTTGGTTTTTCCTTTTACCTTCACCAAGGCTGCATTTCCTATAAAATAATGTAAAATTTTTATATTATTACAATAAAAAAAAACTATTAAAATATTTTAAAATACTTTGAATAGTAATTTTCCCCTGTGATTCAATGCTTAATTTTCAGCATCAATACTGTCAATTGAACAGTGTTGCCAGACTGGGCGGTTTCCCGCATAATTGGGCGGTTTTGAATTTGATTGTCTGGGAAAAAATGCCATTGCCAGGTTGACACAATTTGGGCGGTTTTGAAACAAAAGTTTTATATGCAACTTATTAAACAAAACATAACTGTGTGCTCCTACTCCATTCAGTTAGTAGTGACTAGTGCATTTTGCAAACTGCGTGGGTCCACCCGCAAGAGGATGTGAAGGAAAGTTGTATCAAAATCTGACTGCATCACACAGCGCCTGCAGTTAAACTCACAGCAGCTGATCATGACACTTTTATCTACCATTTTTCCACAATTGACAGCAAGAACAAACATAAAAGGATTGTTTGATTGACAAGCAGCACCTAATTATGTTCACTACGCCATATGGGATGAATTTATACTCCATTTCAAAAGTAAAACATACTCTAATAGGTAGTATAATCTACAATAAGTGTAGTGTGTAGGTGAGAGGGGGGCAGTGTTTCGATGTGATCCGGGTATGTTGTGGTTCTGTGTGGGGATGCACAGATCCCAATACTTAGATCGGATATCGGTTAGATACCACATATTTTTGCTAGATTGGGTATCGGAAAGCTGGTACCGATCCAAATCCGATCTTGCGCTTGTGCTACATTCTGTGTTCTGTTTTTAAGCCAACTAAGCCATGAAGGTAGACTATTATAAGACACTAGAAACTTGTCATGTAGGCCTACTATATGCCAAATGTTCTGAAGACATTCCATAGTTTAATGTGAAGCACAGATGAATATTCACGTGGTTAAATTCATGTTCATTTCAGCGCTTCCCGCTGCTGCGCCTGTCAATCATTATTCGTTCATTGACAATACAAGTTGCATGTCGCGTTCATTTATAACAACCCAGAAAACTTTCTCCAAGACTATTTGTTCCTGTTGGTTTAAATATTCAGTGGAGAAAATGATTTAGTTTTAGTTTTAGTAGAGCACAAAGTAGGCCTACCTGAAATTTTAAATTAGAAAGGCTCAATAAAACATTGGACAGATCCCTTTGTGCTGCTAAGTTTTGAAAGTGTCCACATATACCTGAGGGCTGTACGTTGTGTCTCAGTGATGCATCAAGTGCTTCATTCACCCACCGGCTGCGCTGACGCGATGTGTGCCACTCCCTAAGATTATTCTGAGTTTCCATCTCACTCACGGCGAGATTTGGTGAGGGATTATTAAGTAAAACTGTCCTCAGACAGTTAAGTGTAGCCTGCGTCAAACCTACAGGCAAATATCAGGCTTTGCTAAAAGGCTGGTTATTTTACCAATGTTTAGTGTCAAGAGTGGAAAAAGAAAGAAAAATCTTGATAATAAAAACGGAAAAAAGCTGGACCACAACAGATCAATGTCATAACGAATGCTCAAATAATGTAGCCTAGCTTACAGCAAGCATCATGTTTTAGTTAGATTGTGCCTTCTGTCATAAACAGCAGGCCTAAAGGTCTGTTATTTTTTTTTTACTAAAGAAGATATATTATTTGAGTTTATCACCAGAACTATAGAAACTGTATTATGCTTAGAAAAAATACAAAACGGCACAGTATCGGGATCAGATCTGTATCGGTCGAGTTTTGTATTGAGATCGGATCAGTTCCTAAAAAATGGTATCGGTGCATCCCTAGTTCTGTGACTGCTGGTATTGGTTGCTGTATGGTTCAAAATTATGACAGTTAAAGTAACTAGGTTAATTTCGATTTAAATATATTAAAATTAAACAAAATATTAATATAATATTTTTTGTGTGTTTGAGCACAGGTTTTGGACAGGTTTCGGACTGGAAAACGTTGGCTACATCTGGAAACACTGCAAATGAACGTGAAATCATTCAGAAATAGTTCTAATGAGCTGATTTGCAGCTCAAGAAATGTTATTATTAACGTTGAAACCCATTTTTTATTTGCAACATTTGTAACATTGCAAAAGTCTTCAATGTCCTCTCAATTTACGCAACGCACCCATTCTGACTAAAAGAACTCTTAAATTCTTAACACAAACTCTGAATGCTATTATACTTCGGATAAACTTATCCTTAATCTCTCCTAGTCTAAACAGTCAATACAAAATAATCTACAATGCAAACCAGATCCTACTCATGTACAGTATCTATACCAGACTACTTTTTCTGTAACCTGATGACTGGTGTATTGTGTATGTGTACCTGAGATAATGCACATCAGTGATCTCTTGCATGCACAGCCAACAGAACTGACAAGCGCACACTGTGCAGTTCATCCTATTGCAGCTGCCGTCATTGGTCTTCATGATGTAGGCTCCACATCGCGGACAGGGCTTGATCTCCTCTGCATCTTCAGGAGAAACAGCAGAACAAACATCTTAGCCACTGGGATAGCTAACAGATGTAATGCCAGTCCGTTAGTAAAGGTGCCATACCCCCAGGTTCCTCATTGAAGACGTAGAGCGTGGAAACATCGTTGGCTCCTGACGTGTGGCGAGCACGTTGGCGTCTGGCTTGGTCACAGGTCTGGTCTGGATGCCACAGTTGGCGGCAGTGGTAGCAAAACTCTGTTTCACAGCCTTCCCGACCACAGCTTAGCTTGGGACACTCTGCACAGCCATAGGCGATCACTGCATAGCTAATTCATGAAAAATATACAAGTATATTTACATTACATTTCAGTCAGTTAGATTGAAATATTTGGCAGATCCTTTTTTAACCAAAGTGACTAACAAAGACTACAGAAGTGATCAAAACAACAACAAAAAAAAACAAACATGCAAATAAAATGACAATTCTATACTATCATCACTGTAGTAAGAGAGAGAATGTTTTCAGGCTCACTGTGTGGAGTGACTGCAGGTGAAACATAACACTGTCCTGTTGACAAGAAACGACAAGCAGTCCCGGATTCCCATCACTACCCTGATCTGGTTACATTACCAAAAACGCAAGCCTTCAGAGCTATACATAATGCACCACAGAGGAGAACATGCTTCACCAGGTAGTGTGCGAGACACGGTGATATGCCTTTTACACTTTACTCATTACTCGCTCAATGAAAATCCAGCTAACATTCATGGTTGGAGCTGTGTGTAGCTGGAATGAGGATAAGCTTCAGATCATCCTGGTCAAGTTGTTTAGAGTTTGACTATATATAATCAAGCAACAATGCAAAGGAAAAAAGAAAAAGAGTCTGACCTCATCAAAACTTTTTCTTTTAACAAGCGATTTAGTTTCTTGCAAACAATTTCACTGAGTGACATTATGAGGTGCATATCAGCTTTTGTTAAAAGTGCAATCTGTTTTGCCACTAGCAACATACTGTAAAAAATGGGAAAGCACAATATACAGCATCAGTAGCTTACACCGTTAATGCAGCACTATATTTTTTTGTATTAGTTGTTATTATATATACTGTAAATAGCTTTCCAAGTAAATTTTCTGTGTTTTTATTTTTAGACTACCTTTGCTATTGTCTAAAGCCTGGTTTATACTTCTGCGTCGAGTGATCGGCGTGACCGACGGGGCATTCCTTGCATGTTGTCGTGCATTTAAGCCTGGTTTATACTTCTGCGTGCTGTTTATGTTGCAACAACACTCTGCAACAACACTTCTGAAACACTAAATGGCAGTAGGTTTTTATGTTCCTCTGTGTCGAGTTTCTTCACTGGTGTTTAGTTTTTTCTGAATGCTACCTTAATGTAGAAACAGCTCAAACACGTTCACTTTGAGGCGGAAATCAGGGCACGTGGAACAACTTTAATCATAAGGTAAACAAAATTTTCCATCTGGAGCTCCTTCATAGGACTCGACACATGTAAACACTTGCTCCAACGGGTTTGCACGGCTCTCGGTCCCACCAACACTCGTCAGCGCTAACAAGCTGACCAATCACAGAGCTTGTGCTACGCATTGTTGTGCTGTGTAGATACATTTTTTTGAGAGGTGTGCATCGGCAACAGCCACAGCGAGGGCTATGCGTCCACGCACAGGCTGCGCCAGAGCATACGCGTACGCTTGACGCAGTACTATAAATCAGCCTTAACAGTCATTTTTTTATATTAATACACAAATTTAAAGACACATCTATTTGGTCAAGCGTTTAATTAACTGTATGGTGAGCTGGTTTTACATGAGCTGGTGTTTCTGTTCTTGGATTTTTAACTTGGTTTAATATGTTTTCTTTTATTGATATGTTTTATTTTACCAGTTTTTTCTTGTTTTCTTTTATTGTAAAGCACTTTGTGACTTATAAATGTGCCGTATAAATAAACCTTTACTTACTTACAAATATTGACACCTTAATTTTTGAAAATCTATCAATCTAAAATAAATATATATATTTTTATACAGTACTATTCAATTCACTAGAAGCATTTAGAATAACCTAAGATTTTGTTTTTATTATTAAATAGTACACTAATTCAAGTATTCAATTAATTAAATAATTAAAACGATATATTTTATATACCACATATTTTGACACATGGATCATATTTAAGATGCTCTTGGAAAGTAATATATTATATTAAGAGCAGGGGTAAATCACATGTTGAAAAAATATTCCTCTGTTAAAGACCATGGTAAGTGTTATTTAATTGACAGGAATTAAAATGAAAAGAACAGTTCAATGAACGGTACTGTTAACAAACATACACCTAATGAAGATTTCTTTCCGAAAAATGTCACAAAACAATTTTGAAAGTTGTGAAAACTTACCTTATTTACAGTACCTTTACACAATGTGTGGTATTTTAAAGACCTTGAAGGCTTTGATGTACTTCAAGCGAAATTGGGATTATGAACAATATCAAGCCAAAATAAAGTTAATTTTGAATTTTTTCAGGAGTTTGAAACTGCTTGCCAAAGTAAACTTTACAAGAAATATTCAATAAATATTCATTAAAGCACTACTCTCAGATAAGTGGATAATGCCTTACAGCACTTCTCTTGTTGCCCTCCACCTGAAAATTACATCCAAAAGCCGCACAATGTAGCAGTTTTGTATCAGAGTAATCAGGGTTGTTTTGCCAAAAAAAGCAATAAGCAGTGGTAGGATCAGGAGAGTTCAACCATCTGACATAATGCACTACGCCTCTAAAATAATGGCTTGCCCATAGTCTAAAATGATTGTGGATTTTCTAAATAATGTAAATATTTTATGGGTTTTCTATTTCCATTTCAGTAATGTAAGACATAATTTGAATTACATTAAATTAATAATTCACCCAAAACCTTTTTAATTCTGCTATCATTTACTTGTTTTAAATTTGTTTGAGATTCTTTATAGTGTTGAACACAAAAAATATATTTTCAAAAGAAGATATTTTGAAGAAACTTGAAAATAAGTAGCATTTACCTTCCATAGGGAGTTTGTTTTCAATGTGTAGGCTACCAGTTTTCAACATTCTTCAAAATCTCCTAAAAAATAAAACTCATGAAGGTTTGGAACCAGGGTGGGGGAGTACATTTTCTTTTTTGGGTGAACTATCCTTTTTTGCAACACAAGTCTTAAATCCTCAGGTTCATCTTAAAGGGATAGTTCACTCAAAAATGAAAATTTACTCACTATTTTCTCTCCCTCAAGCGGTTCCAAACTTCTATGAGTTTCTTTCTTCTGTTGAACACAAAAGAAGGTACTTTGAAGAAAGCTAAAAACCTAAAGTCATTGACATCCATAGGGAAAAACAAACACTATGGAGGTCAATACAGATTTCCAACTTTCTTCAAAACATCTTCTGTTTACAACAGAAGAAAGAAACTCATAGAAGTTTAAACCAGGGTGAGAAAATTGACAACAGAATTTCATCTTTGAGTGAACTATCCTATTAAGTCTGCCCCTTATCTTTAATAAATTCAACATGACATCTAACCTCACTGCTTTATCAGTCATGTTTCTGGTCTAACCTGCAGTCTGGTGCGGGACACCAACGAGTGTCTGGATCAGCAGCCAGAAAGCGGCGCAGCTGGAACTCTTCGAATCGCTCCAGCAGAGCTCCGTCATCCAGGATGGCACGGACGTCGGGCAGAGCTAGAGCTTCAGGGCACTGAGGACAGGCGATGCCCACGCGGCTCTCAGAGATCTCAATGCGTAGGTACTGGCGCAAACAGTCTGTGCAGGCACGATGCTGGCAAGAGGACAGGCGGGGGAAGTGGGCACGCGGTTGACTGAGGAGGCAGAGCGGGCACTCCACCAGGTGCTCCAGCAGCTGCTCCTGACTGGAGGAGGACAAGGACAGGACAGCCATCGAGCCACTGCTCCCGCACTCCACTGGTCCCTCTTCATCACCCACCACACTGCCTTCACCCGTCCCGCCATCTCCTCCAACCCGACAGACCTCCAGTCCTGCATCACCCTGAGCCTGAGAGGAATAACAAAATCACTGATTACAGCACTGAAAGATACAACTTTTCTCAGATAAGCTAGATGAGTTCATCAAGGTATACTGCTTCTTGGCATCCTCAAAAAAAAAAAATTAAATACAGAAGTTTTAACTTTTTAAGTGGCTTAAAAAACATCATGAAAATTGTCAAGACAAGACAAGAACGGGTATTGTTTATCACTATAATGAAAGATTTTGATTCACTGTAAATGTGGACTACTGTGGACCAAATGGTTTGCAAAAAGGGAAACTGAAGTCAACTGCATCTAATTTTCTAAAAATATTCATGATTATTTATTCTTATGAATTAATGTTATTGAACTTTGATCTCTACTCTGACAGCTTTTGATGCTGGCAAATTAGCTCTGCAGTTTAACAGTAATTTATACTGCCATTTATAGTAGTTCAAAAATACTTACTAAAAATATGTATTTATAATATATTAATAAGTCCGTAAAACAGAAAAAATTGGCAAACTGGCAGCTCTTTACATGATTTTACATGATCTTTACATGATTATTGTAATTTAAATGATCAACTTTGACAATATTTTGTTTAAAATGATTAAAAATTTCAATAAAATTAATTTTGTTAATCTTCTTAACATCGAAATTTGACAAAACCAGTCCCTCACGGTTCCATAATGCAGTTCAAAAGCATGTTTTAACAACAACAACAACAAAACCTGAAAGACAAAATACAGAAAATGACTAGATATCATATATTTTTACAACGTTGTTGATTTGAATGTGGTGTTGCCTCAACACAGGTGGTTAATTTGGCAGTGGGTTAATTTTCACTGCATAAAAAAAGAAAAAAGAAAATCATTAGTTGATAATGTTTCCTTTTGTGTTGAAGAAAAGGCTGTTCAAATCAGTCAAAATCAGTAATTATCACCGTTAAATGTTAAGTCCTTCTCTTTTTCCCCCTCTGAACCGAAAGCTGTAGAAATCAGGCAGTTACGTAAGACTGTTATGTATTAAAGCTTGTACAGTGTTCAAGATAATTCTGAATTCAGTACTGTAATGTCAATGTGATATGGGATTAATTCAGACTGAGTCTTTATTTACACAGCCATTCTTACATAGTCTGTAGTTCCAACACAGCAAGCAGTTGTGTGTTTAAAAGACATGTAATAGTCCACAAATAGCCATCAAATAGACAGGATTGAATGACTACACATGTGAAGTCTGTCTAATCTCTTTATCTGTCTATAAACTAGCCTATTTTTGGACTATTGATAAAACTCTATTAGATTTTCACTGACAGCTCAAATTTAGCCTTGTTTTAGTCAAGCAGTCTATGTTTAGATGTCTATTACATGTCTATTAAACACAAAACTGCAGTGATGTGCACACTACAGAAAACAAACAAACAAACAAATAAAACACATAAAATAATGTAGTTCAGGCAAGAAAATGAAATAAAAGTCTATTCTATGTTAGCACTCAATTAAAGTATGTAGTAAACCTTGAACTTATTTTTACATGAGATTATTTGTTATATATTTATAGATTCTTTGAGAAAATCAAAGCAATAAAATAAAGTAAAGCCTACTAAATTTCTCAAACTCACCACAGCTGAACGAACCGTCAACTATTCAGGTATATGTTTTACACAGCGGATGCACTTCCAGCTGCAACCCATTACTGGGAAACATCCATACACATTCTCGCATTCACACATGCACTTAAACACAACGGACAATTTAGCTTATTCAATTTATGCACATTGACTGTTCCCAAATTAATATATGATTGATTAATCATTACGTATTACATTATTTAAAAAAATATTTGAATCATTATTTTGGTCCTATTTTTGCATGAAAAATAATTTTGGCTCAAAATTCAGAGTAGTGAGTGAGATGACCACTTTTGAAATGATCAATTTTGTCCCAGGTGAAATGAGGCAGCGCAGCAACAGCCTACAGAGCTTTAAACCGAAACATATGTTCAGTTTACAGATGCACAGAGAATAAATGCCATCTTACTTGCTCCACATGCTCATGTTCATTGGGCGTGAGAGTAATGGCCACTTCCTCCTTGTTCAGAGTCCCGGTGGGCTTCTCGATCCTGGGGTCAGATTTAGGCTTTCGGCTGAAGAAGCTGAGGAAACTGAGGGCCTGCGACTGCTGCTTGGGTCTCTTCATTGTACAGAGCCGGACAGTCCAGCCAAAACCAGCATGAGCGGATCGAGCCCCTTTTGTCTGCGTGTCTCTGTTTGTTGCTTATGGTCTGAACACTGGCAAAGAGACCATTGTGAGGAGAAAGAAAAATCATCCACAGCAGTGTTGCCTGATCGAGGTCATCATTGTTTTCTTCTCACATGAAATGCTTTGTGTTCCTGCAGTTTTCCAAACACACCACAAATGTTCATCCCTGGAAAAAAGCAAAGCCATGCACAAACAATATCAGAATTGTGAAGTTGATGCATATTCAAAAATGTTTTGGGTGTTTTTGGGTAAATATACAGTTTAAATATATTTATCAATTAAATTGACCACAGTTATATCGTTGCAGTCCTGTGGTAAATATTACAAACATGAATAAACCCTTAGCTGTCACCGTCCTGTCACCAAGATGCTTAAGTTTAGATATTTTTTTTTGTTTGCAATTAAATCCTAATCCAATCATGACAAACTATATATCATCAGAAAGGTCTAAGACTTCTGAATACAAATTTTTCACTGTTCACTTTATTTTTTGTTACATTGAAATAGCAATAGATTAAACACATTTACTGTCACCCTACAACATGTGAGACCATTTATGTTGACATTTTTAAGCCTTAATATTGTAGTCAAAATATACAGAAGGCATGATAAACTAAATGTCACTTAAAAGCTTAAAATGTGTATTTTTAGAACTTGTGATACTAAGCAACAGTTATTTAGTAATTTAAACAAGGAAACTCATCAGAGTCATAAAGTATTACTTTGCTACAGCAATCCACGTGTACACTTTTAAAAATGTTTTAGATGTTTTTTAGGGGCTAAATTCTAATCAAATACCACCAAACTGCCAATACTATTTTAGAATTATATGTCTACTTCACAAATATTGTCGAAAATATAAACAAATTCATATTCCTTAAAACATAGGGCCTCTGTATAGTCATCAATGAAAACTGAATGTTCTGGTGGTCATGTTTGGTACTGCGGCCATTCAAAATCTTACTGAAAGCTCATTTTTTATATCCACTTCAAATTTGGAATATATAATTAATCAGATATTAAAATGTGCTTTTCTGTCACTTTTAGGCCAATACATGATTTGTAAAATACATGTGTTTTATGTATTATTATAAAATATAAATTTATTTATTATGTTTTTATTTATGTATTTAATTTTTTTACTTCAGCTACACTGACTGTCTTTTTTAAAATGAGACCCAGCTTAAATCTGTGCACCAAAGTATTGAAGATTGGTAATAATAAACATGAACGTCATTTTCATGCCTTGTTCAAAAAATGGGGCGACAGTTAAGGGGTTTAAAATGATTTGTTTTTTCATGTTTGAAAAAAAGAAATTCGATCTAAAATGGCGATTTACTATTCAAGAAACATTCATTACTACCATTAATGTTGAAAACAGGCTCATGTTTCACAAGCAGAAATTAAAAACAGGTTAATGTTTTAACATTAAGGTATAACATTACCGATGTTAGAAATTCTGCATTTTAAGATTGTTAGATGAAAAAACTTTGCATTTGTCTGTCACTTTTTATCAAATTTGTATCATTCTGAATAAATATATATTCATTTCTTTTCAATTTTTTAAAATACATTTGCATAATTATTTATATATTACATAATTTGTAAATATATTTTTACACAAAATAATAAAAAAAAACATTTATTCCCTCATGTAGCTTCGTAACACTTGACATTGTACAACCTCAATCAGAAATTAAAAACAAGTGGATCATAAAAGAGGTGAATGCAAGAATTGCAATTTAAATAAATTATTAAATTAAAGCCTAATATCACAGAGTCAGTGTAAGACCTTAAAGACTATTTTCATCTGTCCACTTTCATCACTGACCACTTTATTACGTACACCTTACTAGTACCGGGTTCGACACCCTTTCTTCTTTAGAACTGCCTTAATCCTTCGTGGCATAGAATTTTGTTCCATATTGACACGATAACGTCACGCAGTTGCTGCAGGTCTGTCAGCTGTACGTCCATGATGCGAATCCCCCGTTCCACGACGAAAGGTACTCTACCAAAGGTGCTCTTTAGACCAATTATCAACTTATGTCACACATGACGTCACACGGGTCCCCGGTTGCAAAAAAACACAGGCTGCAATAGTAAAGATGTCGTGTTGTGCGGTAGGATGCCAAATTCGAAAATAGAAAAAATAGAAAACTTAACTTTTACCTTACACCACACTGCTTTAATGCCAACTGCAGACGTCTTTGGCTAAAAGGGAGCTGAATGAAGTGACGACCTAATTATAAATGCTGGACTCTGCAGTTCTCATGTCATATCAGGTAAGCTCACACTATGCTGAATCATACACATTACTCGTTTTTAATTGCAGAAATGATTTCAGCAAAAACAGCTACATATGGTTTATTAAACTGCAGAAACTGAATGCTAAGAATGAAACGTGAAAGTGTAAGTTATTAAGGTAAACTTGTTTTTTTATTCACACATTCATTCAGTGACAACTTGTGACACACTCTATATATTGTTTACCATGGCACTTTGAATATTCGGTCTGATATAACCTGCAAGTGTGACTTGAAAACAACATTAACACTGTTTATTTGACTGTAAACAATGTTGTACTTTGATAGTCATTTGCTGCTATTATGATTTCGCTATTTAGAGTTTGCAAATAATACTTTTATGAAATTATATTATTAAGGAGAAAGTCAGAATGTGCGAATATAAAACCAACTTTACCTCTATGTGTAAGTTCACATACCCTGCCGGACAGGTGCAGTTCTCTGTCAGAATGCTGTCGTTTTGCGTGTTAATGATTAATTACCTAGGCCTTGTATAACGTTAACTCCGTCTTTTTTCCTTGTTTTTGGCTAAGCAGAACCTCGGTTTTTAGCACTACATAGTGTTGAATCTGGTCATCCTGGAACATTATTTCTTGGACATGACCACACAGAACAACATTGTTGGGATCCAAAGACTTGAAGATCTTTAACTTCTCTCTTGTAAAATCACTTGGAGCTTCAATGAGATTGTATATTTGGGGCTGAATACTTGGTCATTTTGTCTTATCCAATATTCATTGGGACCGTGCTATAGCAAATGGACCTGTTAGAAGAACGCCACTCACTTTAACGTTAATTTTGCCGAATCACTGTGCTTATCACTAGGTGACGAGCTGTTATAATATGCTGAAAGCATTATGTAAATAATATAAATAATATGTAATCAATATATCTTATTTCGAAGACAACAACTAACTCTGTACTGCATCGGATGTCATTTCCTCGCTGTAAATGCTAGCGCTCCCGGTTTCATTCTGCCACCTCCCTGCACGTGCATCCTCAATGTTTACAAACATGGTAATTGGACTATTGGATTGAGATCTGGTGGTCTTCTGCTGCTGTAGCCCATCCGCCTCAAAGGTTGGATGTGTTGTGCGCTTAGAGATGCTCTTCTGCATACCTCGGTTGTTACAAGTAGTTATTTGAGTTACTGCTGTCTTTCTATCAGGTCGAATCAGTCTGGCCATTCACCTCTGATCTCTGTCATCAACAAGGTATTTGTGCCTACAGAACTGCCGCTCACTGAATATTTTCTTTTTTCGGACCATTCTCTGTAAACCCTAGAAATGGTTGTGCGGGAGTCTGGAAAACTGAAGATCAGCAGTTTCTAAAATACTCAGACCAGCTCGTCTGGTAACTAGCAGTTGAACAGGTGTGCCTAATAAAGAGGCCGGTGAGTATATATTGACCACATGGAAAGGATAATTTTTAAAATTATTTTTAAGTATATACTCATAAACCTGCTTTCATATATGATCATATTTCTGAGTTTATTTAGAACATCAGGACAAATGTTTGATTGAGAATGTAGAAATATAAAATAAATATTAATGAAATATAAAACATTTTTTAAACTAATGATTTCATGTCCAACAGAAAATATCACTAAGTAAAATGCACAATGTAAACATTATATTTCAAGACAGCAACTTTCTCACAATGCTGTTATTCATAATTCTGTCTGGAACCACACAATGCTGTGTAATATTGCACTTGTATAAACTATGCAAAAGCCTTACTGTGTAAACAATGCATTTTGTGACTCCATGAAATAAACTATAGAGCATAATATAAAAATGATAGACTTATTATTTTGTCCATATGGTATATATCATCATAACACACAGTATCCACCCACATGCTGTGATACCTGCACACTTTCACTGTCAGACGCTTATTAAAGGCTATGAGTGAAGCAGCTCGTGGAATGAGAGATCTTGATATATGATCATGTGAAATGAATCTCCTAACTCGACCACATGCTGTTACACTCGTATAAACAGTCAGTTCAGTAGGAGATGCCAGATACACGTCTTTAGCCTTATGGAGGGGTTCAGAGGATGTGATGTTGGGAATGGGAGATGGGGTGTTATCTTCAATTTTTAATGCTAAATTTCTTTTGTGGAGAGGCAGATATGAAGATGGACATTGATGCACACTGAAGACAGCACATTAGTTAACACTCAAGAAAAGCATTTAATACTGAACAGACATTTCTAGTTTCACTGATTCAGTATTATTAAGTAATTAATCATGGATCATGGTGAGTCATTTGAGAAATTTCATCAAATTTCTTACAGTTTCTTGTCAACGCATGCGCATGGTTTATAACTATAACGTAGTAAATGAAATGAGCTTAAACACTAAAATAAAACCAAAATATTGAAACTAAATTGAAATAAAAATAAACTACTAAAAATGATAAAAGGACATAACAAATTTAGTAAAACGTATACATAAATAAAATCTACTAAAATGTATATGCAAACTGAAAATATAAAAAAATCTTAATAATATTAATATTTATAATATTTATAATAATAATAATAATAATAATAATAATAATAATAATATTTAAATATAACACACACATATGCATATATCGGTCAAAAGTTTGGGGTCAGTAGGATTTTTAAATGTTTTAAAATGGGCTTACCCTGCTCACCAAGGCTGCATTTATTTAAGGCAAGCCAAGTTTATTTATATAGCACATTTCATACACAGTGGCAATTCAAAGTGCTTTACACAAACAGGAATAAAAGAAACAAGCATAAGAAAAATAAAAACAAATAATAAAAATGGTTAAAAAAATAAAATAAATAAGCATAAAAACAGATAAAATGTGTTATAAAAGAATGAAAAAGAAGAGAAAAACATAATAGTGCGATCTGTCGGACGTAGCACAGTGCTCATTCAGTAAAGGCACAGCTAAACAGATGTGTTTTCAGTCTTGATTTGAATGTGCCTAATGTTGGAGCACATCTGATCATTTCTGGAAGCTGATTCCAGCAGTGAGGGGCGTAGTAGCTGAAAGCTGATTCACCCTGCTTTGACTGAACTCTTGGAATTTCTAGTTTATTTGATCTTAAAGATCTGAGTGATCTGTTAGGTTTGTATTCAGTGAGCATATCTGTAATGTATTGAGGTCCTGGGCCATTTAGTGATTTATAGACCAGTAATAATATTTTAAAATCTATTCTGAATGTAACTGGGAGCCAGTGTAATGACCTGAGGACAGGTGTGATGTGCTCTGATTTCCTGGTTCTGGTCAGAATTCTGGCCGCAGCGTTCTGGATGAGCTGTAACTGTCTGACTGTATTTTTGGGAAGGCCAGCAAGGAGGCCGTTACAGTAATCCACCCTGCTACTGATAAAAGCATGAACAAAGTCTCTAGTCTTCACTGGAAACAAAGCATCTAATTCTTGCAATGTTTTTGAGATGATAGTATGCTGATTTACTAACTGCTTTGACATGACTATTGAAACTTAGATCTGACTCCAGAGCCACACCAAGATTCTTGACCTTATTTTTGTTGTTTGACCCTTAGAGCCAAGGTACGCATTCACCTTGTGAACCTCATCTCTGTTCCCAAACGCAATCACTTCAGTTTTCTCTTTGTTTAACTGAAGAAAGTTTTGGCACATCCAATTGTTGGGTAAGCTAAATTGGGTAAGCTAAATTGTCCGTAGTGTATGTGGGCGAATGAATGTGTATGGATGTAATAATGTGGATCACTTTTCACAAACAAGGCTTTGCAGATAAATATGTAGTCTCACAATAAATCTGATTAAATCTCACAATAAAACTGATAGTATTGTATTCCGTAATATTGTCTAAGATACATAGAAAAAGAACTTTTGTTTATATTAGGGCTGGGCGATTAGGTCTAAAATCAAAATCTCGTTTCATTAAACATTTTAACTCAATTAATGAATGATTCTTTTATTTATTTATTTAATTATATTTTTGCCTTCTACGCACCACCCACACTCATCTATGCTACCAAGCCAACCAATCACAGAGCTTGTTCTATGCGTCGTAACAATTTTTGAGAGGTCAGCCTCGGCGTCAGTCATGGCGCGGGGTATGCGTTTACGTAAAGGCTGCGCCAAACCATGCTCTGTGTGTTAAGAAGTGTTAACAGAGCGGGGGACACGTGACTCCACACCTGGAAAAAATAGATTGATTATAGGTTCTGAATGTCGATTTCAATTAGTTTTCAATTAATCGCCCAGCTCTAGTTTATATTTTATATTAGTTTATATATTATTTTAGTTTATAAAGCCATTACATATACGGCCCAATGATCATTAGAGGAAATCAATTCTCCTTCTGGTATAGGGTCTTAAAAATAAAAACATTTTTTTTACACTTAACCTTTTTCAAAGCAATCTCAGGTATAGTGTGAGAAAATCATAACAAAACCAATAGTCAAAAAAGAAAATCAAGAACTACTAGATCAATATTCTGATCTGAAAAAAAGCAAGATCAGCCCCTCTGGCAGCATTACGTAATTATCTTGAGGGTCTTGCCTTTGACTGATCCATCATTCAAGAGAGCAAAACCAATGAACAGGACAGACTTATAATATCAAGGTCATTTAACACACTGACAGGCCGGGTTTTAAAACGCAATGGACTGAGCATGAAGCGTGAAGAAAGAATTATATCTGGCATCCAAACCTTTTTTATACATATCATGATGCATTAAAAATCATTATAGCATGCATTATTGCCAATGTGGCTGATTATACTATAATAATACCCATAATGCTTCACTATTATATGCATGTAAAATAACCCTTTTTTCATGCATATTTGCAGTGCCAGTGGGCCTTGATGAGGAGACAAAGCTCAAATGTGTTTTGTAGCTTCTCTGGTCATAAAGCAAAATCCTGTGGCTGAAATATTTGGATTGGCTTTGGACTGTTTTCTTTCTCTCAGTTCCCTGGACTATTCCTGGACATGCACTCAACAGCTTTCTTGTTTAACCACATTAAAGGGATAGTTCACCCCAAAAAATTAAAATTGATGTTGTTTATTCGCCTTCAAGCCATCTAAGATGTAGGTGACTGTTGAACATTAAACATTTTTTAGCTGAAATTGTGGTCATTTGTGATTTATATTGCAAATGTGACATACCAAACAAATACAGGCTAAACAAAATTAATGGCTACTGATGAGACTTTGAGGTCTTATGATGAGAAATAAACTGCATGTGCAAGAACTGAACATTATTTACAATATTGTTACCTTTAATCCTTATCGTTGACAAACAATCCTGAGTCTGTTCATGACAGTCTGGTGACCAAGCATTTAGTTACAAAATGACATGTGCAGTGCGCAAATGAAAAACTATTTTTATTATTATTAAAACAAACAGGGAGGATGAGTGTGTTTTATTGTTCATTTGAACATCTTTTTTCATAAGAGCTCAATGTATAGCCAGGAGCAGGGTGCGAATTACAGGGGGGTTTGGGGGGATTGACCCCCCAATTATGGGGGGTCAGCCTTTTAATAGTGAGAAATAGTTTTATTCATTCATTCATTCATTTTATTTTCGACTTAGTCTTTTATTAATCTGGAGTCGCCACAGCGGTATGAACCACCAACTTATCCAACATATGTTTGCGGATGCCCTTCCAGCTGCAACCCATCACTTGGAAACATCCATACACACTAATTCATACACATACACTACGGACAATTTGGCCTGCCCAATTCACCTGTGCCGCATGTTTTTGGACTTGTGGGGGAAACCAGAGCACCCGGAGGAAAGCCACATGAACATACAAACTCCACACAGAAATGCAAACTGACCTAGCCGGGGCTCGAACCAGAAACCTTCTTGCTGTGAGGTGATTGTGCTACCCACTGCGCCACCGTGCTGCCAGAAATAGCTTTAGATTTTAAATAATAATTCATTCATTAATTTTCTTTTCGGCTTAGTTCCTTTATTAATCTGAGGTCGCCACAGGAGAATGAACTGCCAACTTATCCAGCATATGTTTTACGCAGCGGATGCCCTTCCAGCTGCAACGCATCACTGGGAAACATCCCAGTGATGCGTCCATACATCCATACACACTCATACACACTCATTTACACACAAACTTATACATTCATTTTCTTTTCAGCTTAGTCCCTTTATTAATCTGGGGTCGCCACAGTGGAATGAACCGCCAACTTATCCAGCACATTTTTATGCAGCGGATGCCCTTCCAGCTGCAATCCATCTCTGGGAAACATCCACACACACACACTACGGTCAATTTTAGCCTACCCAATTCCCAGGGGCACCCAGGGGAAACCCACGCAAACATGAGGAGAACATGCAAACTCCACACAGAAACGCCAACTCACCCAGCTGAGGCTCGAACCAGCAACCTTCTTGCTGTGAGGCGAACGTGCTACCCACTGCGCCACTACATCGCCTTAAATAATAATGTTAATGATTAAAATAACAGATCATATAAATATACATTTAACCACTGTAAATCCATAATCACGCCAATCCGTCTATGCAAGAAAAAATAAATCATTCAACAGTCTGAAACTGGCAGATCTAGAGCACCGATAGACATTGTAAGTGTTCACAAGACACTTTTAGATAGGTGGTATCAACATATAATCTAAAATACAGTAAAATTAGTTGCCTAGTTTGTATAGTTTGACCCACAGTAACCTCTGAAAAAAGTAATCAGACGATACTGTAGGTCAGACACTAAATGTCCCTCAAAACACTGAACACCTAAATACGTTTTATTAATAGATTAGATGTAATTTAAATAAATACGTAAATGACTGAAGCTTGTATTACACAAACTACAGTAACATTACTAAAAAAGCTGACCCCTCAATTGTCAATGTATAATTCACACACTGGCCAGGAGTCAGGTATTAAAGGGATAGTTTACCCAAAAATTTACATTTACTCACCATTTACCCACCCTCATGTGGTTTTAAACCATTATGAGTTTCTCTTTTTTTCTGTTGAACATAAAAGAAGAGGTTTTGAAAAAAGCTGAAAGCCTGTAACAACTGACTTCCATAAACAAATACGTTGGGAGTCGGTGGTTACAGGTTTTCAGCTTTCTTCAAAATATCTTCTTTTGTGTTTAGCAGAACAAAGAAACTTAAACAGATCTGGAATAAGTTAAGGGTGAGTAATCGATTACAAAATGTACATTTTGGGTGAACTATCCCTTTAATTTTAAGTTTTACATGTATTTATTTCATTTGTTTGGCTCTCAAAGTGCTGTTAGCCATTGACTGGCCTTTTAAGACTCCAAAATGGCCACAGTTTCAGTCACAATAAATCTTCTTTATTGTTCTACTGAATAAGAAAAAAAGTCATCTAAATCTCGGATGTCCTGGACCTGATGGTGAGTAAAACAAGAGCAATTCTCATTTCTTGGGTGAACTAACCCTTTAAGCAAAGTTAGGCAACAACTTACCAAACCAAAAATATCAAAACAACAACGCAATGTTTGTGTTTACAGTTAAATAAGGCTCTTTTGAAGAGAGAAGGACCTCATTAAAACCCTGAATAATTACTCTCACCAGGAAAGCTTCGTGGCAATGCCGTTCAGGACGTTATTTGAGGACACACCTCCATATCTGGGCCAAGAGCGCATCGGTGTTACGACATTTACACCAACTGTTACTTTAATATTACAGTATAATATTTATATTACATGCACTCACGTACAGAAACAAATGCACTACGGAAAGCCTCTCGAATATTCTATAACACGTCTATTAGGCAGCTTTAAATGTAATACTCTAAAATTAGTGGTCTCCGAACAGAATTGGTCATAATAATTAATCAGAAGGTCTGACCAGGGCATCACAGCACTGCAGGGAGTGGCAAGGTTATTTTGTGTTGCCGTTCACCCCTGCCAGATAATACACTTTCGTGCTTCATTGCAGCGCGTGGTGCTGAGAAACAGGCATAAAAATCATCTTGTGGCCAAAACATTTAGCAGAATAATTAAATGAAATCAGGCTCTTACCTCCGCTCAGTGCGTTATCAGCTCAGCACCATCATTTGGCTCCGCCCACCGAGCGGCTGAGTACGCGCAGTCTCTCACGGCTCCGCCCACTGCTGTAAAACGTCGTCTGTCTGCGTGACTTTGAGCGGTTTGCTGGAGCCGGTGGTCCGAGAATCGCCGCATGACGTTGGCGAGGATCCCCCCTGAACCCCGAGGTTTCCTCCTTTGCGCACCGCTGTTTGAGAAATTGTGCCGGTAGAGCCGAGCCCCTGCTACTGCGGTGAACTAAATCGATGGATGACGTGCAGTCACACTAGTTCATTCAGTAACATCAGGCCATCTGCTAATGAAACAGGAGCTGACAGCGGTCTCTGCCACTGAAAACGACTACAGCAATATCTGTAAAATGCAACTTTGTTTCATTGGTTACATTTTGGAGCTTTATTATACATATACATACACATATATACATATAAATGTATATATATATATATATATATATATATATATATATATATATATATATATATATATATATATATATATATATATATATATATTTATTTTTATATATATATATTTATTTTTATATATATATATTTATTTTTATATATATATATTTATTTTTTATATATATATATTTATTTTTTTATATATATATATATATATATATATATATATATATATATATATATATATATATATATATATATATATATATATATATATATACATTTATATGTATATATGTGTATGTATATGTATAATAAAGCTCCAAAATGTAACCAATGTAACAAAGTTGCATTTTACAGATATTGCTGTAGTCGTTTTCAGTGGCAGAGACCGCTGTCAGCTCCTGTTTCATTAGCAGATGGCCTGATGTTACTGAATGAACTAGTGTGACTGTGTAACTAGTGAACTAGTGTAAATATATATATATTTATTTATATATATATATATATATATATATATATTTTTTTTATTTTTATATATATATATACATATATTTATTTTTATATATATATATATATATATATATATATATATATATATATATATATATATATATATATATATATATATATGCTATGTTATATTATATTATTTTATATTATATTATGTTATGAAGGTATATATTATACACACACACACACACACACACACATATATATATATATATATATATATATATATATATATATATATATATATATATATATATATATATATATATATTTATATATATATATATATATATATTTATATATATATATATATATATATATATATATATGTGTGTGTGTGTGTGTGTGTGTGTGTGTGTGTATAATATATACCTTCATAACATAATATAATATAAAATAATATAATATAACATAGCATAATATAATATAATATAATATAATATAATATAATATAATATAATATAATATAATATAATATAATATAATATAATATAATATAATATAAATCTCAAAAATCTAACATGAGGCTTTACTTTATTTTTAGGTACATTTTTGCAAAAACCCTCCATAAAAACAGAACTATAATACTACTACTAATAATAATAATATTTAATAATAAAACAAATATATGCAAAAACCCAAAGAAAACGCACGTAAACACAATTAACTCAAATACGCATTACTTAGCAGTAATTAACGACGGACAAAATTATAAACTGATGTCTACATATGATATATTAGAATAATTGTTTTACCACGACTGGAGTATTTTAGAAAGAAAACAGGCTATAATATAATATAATATAATATAATATAATATAATATAATATAATATAATATAATATAATATAATATAATATAATATAATATAATAATTATATAAATATATAATAATATAATATACATCTCACAAATCTAACACTAGGCTTGCCTTTATTTTTAGGTACATTATCGCAAAACCTTCCATAAAAAGAGAACTTTAAAAATAGGACAACGACGGCAACGTACCCGGAAACGCGTAGTCGAGGAAACGGATATACGTAACTTTGCGGAAGAAAATGTATACAATGGCAATTTGGAAATCAATTAAGTTGTGAAAAAAGAGCATTAATTGCCTTTCTTTGTGGTCGTTGTGTTATGGAATGGCGGACCGTGAGCAGTAGTGCTCCGTCAGACGCCGCGGTTTCTCCTCGACGGCTGGTGTTATTTGACGCGTTGGGCAGAAAGAGCAGGTATATTTCTGACATCTGCTGAGCTTAACAATATATAGCAGGAGTTCAGTGTTTACATTTGTGCGTTAAATGTCGACAAAATAAACGCGCAAGCAGGGCGTAAAGAGTTCTGCAGTTCAGTACGTGTGCAACATATAAACTGGAATTATTTTGTATCGCACTGAGTTTAAAATCCCTTGTATTTGCTGTAAATGACGCCAGTTTTATTTATTTTAAACGACAGTCTAAGATTAGCATGTTAGCCTTTACGTTCGCCGTGTGTTTGTTAAGGTTAACTTATATGGGCTGCGTTTATGTTCGTGTGTCAGTAATATGTTATTTTTACGCTTTAAAGGCTACTTTGGAGAATGAGTTGATTGTTTTGCGAGGGAATCCAGAGGAGGTCGCACATAAAAAAGGCTGTCTAGAAGATGCCAAGAAGAAAACAGCAGAATCCACAACCTGTCAAATGTAAGCTGCTTTTTGACTAATACTGACAGCTAAACGATTCATTCGGTTTACGTGTGTTTTGGTTTGGTTGTTGTTTATATTTAGAGGAAAAATCATAGAAAAAATTGTTTTGTTTTATTATTAAATTGAGTTTTATTATATTATTAAATAGAAACAAAACAAATTTTAAGCATAATAAATTATAATTCAATATACACTAACGATCAAAAGTTTGGGGTCAGTAGAATTTTTAAAGGTTTAAAATAAGCTTATCCTGCTCACCAAGGCTGCATTTATTTAATCAAAAATACAGAACACATTGTAAAATTGTGAAATGTTATTGCAATATAAAATAACTGTTAAAAAGTTGTTTAGAATTTAATAATTTATTCCAGTTATTTTAAAAATGAATTTTCAGCTTCATTACTCCAGTCTTCAGTCACATGGTCCTTCAGAAATCACTCTAATATAAATTATTATTATTATTAACATTATTACAAGTAATAAATAAATATTAATTAAATAATTATTTTACAATTTTTTTAACATTTAATAAATGCCACCTTGATGAACAGAATAATTTTCTATAAAAAAAAAAAAACTTTTCACCGGTAGTATAGATCTTTAAGTTTATATAATTTTCCCCTTCTGTTTTGACTTTGCTTTCAATTGTTAAACAAGCTCAGTGGTACATTATTTATTGTTACGGCACATATGCTGTGATGTGCACAATGCATTATTCTGGTAATGATGTGCATACACTGTCTTAAATTATATTGTAGCTAACAAAACTGGAAATTAGTGTGTGTGTCAAATTATGAACATCCGAATTTAGCTGTTTGCATTTTGTAATTCTTTTAATAGGAATTCAGGAGATTTATTTTTTTTTTTTTAATATTGACTTTCTTAACTAGTAAGTCATATTTTAATGATTAAATTTATTACTTGATTTGCTTTACTTACTGGCTGAATATAACCTGCTTCTGAAACATTGGTTGCTTCACTATTTTCCCTTTTTGTATAAAAAGAAAAACAAATTTCACTATTTTCAATCTCACCCAGTAGATGGCAGTACAATTACAGAAAAGCTAGACTATTATGATAGTACTGCATAATGGGCTTTAAAATATGACAAACCACTATAAAATATAACATATTGTGGTGTCTTTTCATCAAGATCAGCAAATAAAGAAAGAACTGGGAGTACCTGATAAAGACAGTAACTTGAGACAACAAAATTAAGATAAATCAAGCAAATTATGTTATTATATTTCAAGTTAAGCTGTAATTTTGTCAAATTATGCGAAAAGTGGAAAAAAATATGTCATCAAAGATAAACTTATTCAGAAAATGTACCAACAACAGATATGCTGTTGAAATCTATTAACAGGCCAGAAACTGCGACTTGATAGACATTACAGACTATAAGATTCTGACGGTATGATGTTGGATAAAAACATCACTGTTTCATGGTATTGTGATTACTGCTCTAAAATATAGTCTTCTCTATGTCTGGGTAAAAAAAGGTTTCCACTTTAAACACAGTATATTTTATTTTTAGAACCATTCAAAGTATTTTGTAACAGGAAGTGTCAGGCTAAATCATTCAAATGAATCATAGACTTCTACTGTCTTCATTAGTTTTAAAAACACTGATTTATTTATAAATTAAAACTGCATCTTTGGATATTTTTCTACTGTTGTCCTAAAAAAAATTATATATATATATATATATATATATATATATATATATATATATATATATATATATATATATATATATATATATACATATATATACATATATATATATATACATACATACATACATACATACATACATACATACATACATACATACATACATATATATACACCACCATGTACGTATATCAGAAAATTTTGGCAGTTTTAAAAACTCGACTTTTCCCGAACCGCTGTATACCTTGAAAACAGTTATGGTCCCATGCCTAGACTAGGTATGTTATATTTATAACATTTTTAAATGCATACATTTGCAGATACATTCAGTTCTATGATTGTTATATTTATTTTAATGACTTGTTATTAGCTCATTTGATAAGTGTTATAAGTGCACATTATGCCATGAAGGGGTGTGCCAGTTATACTTGTTCATTTTGTTTCAATAATATATGAGGACTCAGTTTGTCATTTAGGAAACTTCTCAGTGCTATGAACTGCACATGACTTAAAAAAAGAATTTGTTAACTTTATTATTTTAAATTTACATCAACCAGATTTTTTTTTTCGTATTGTGGAATATTAAATAAGAAAACAGTGGGCGTGGCTTGTTTTTTCTACTGCGAGCTGAATGGATGTAGCATTCAGAATGATGGGGAAATGGAGTTTAGATGAGTTATTACAATCTAACAGACTCCTCCTCCTCACCATTTCTGTTTGTTGTCAATACTGACAGTTAAATGTTAGCCACGCCCAATTCCTAAAACAGGTAATCTGACAATTTAACTGAATATAAAACAGGAAGTGCATTTTCAGACTTCAATTAAAGATTAGGAGGGCAAACTATTTTTTTTTCTTAAACTACATGCACAGATAAATTGTTCACCACAAAACTAGCATCATACGGTTTTATTTGTACTTTTACTAAATAAAAGCTTTTAAAAAGCACAGGATAGGAATAATATAACAAACTTAAATTATGATAATATTACTAATGAAATCATAAAATTAAAATATCAACTATTAAAGAGCACTTTTAGTTTAGTTTATTCATTCGTTAATTTTCTTTTTTGTCTTAGTCCCTTTATTAATCTGGGGTCGCCACAGCGGAATGAACCGCCAAGTTATCCAGCATTAGCTTAGTTTAGCTTTGCATAAATTATTGAATCAGATTAGATCATCAGTATTGAATGTAATGCTTGAAAATAGTCCACAGCTAGCTAACTGTGCTGCATAATATCATTATGCCTGCTGCAGCCATGGTACGGCAGCAAAATTCTTTGATTATTACGCCGGAATGAGAGTATAGTTCCCACCATACCAGCCTAGAATCAACTCAATTTTTCACATCTTTCTACAGAGGAATGAAGCGTTAAATAGGATAAATATCTAAACTTTTTGGTCATTATTGAGCAAGATGCTAATGCTCTAATCTGATTCAATGACTTATGCTAAAATAAGATAAAAGTGCTCCCACCATGCCCAGTAGATTGACTGAATGGATTAAAAAAGTGGTAAACTCAACTGTTTAACTCTAGGAGAGAATTAAAATTAGATAATAAAGTGTGTGATAAAGTGAAATGTTCCTTTAACATGTATTATCATTCAGATAAACACAGAAATGGCAAACATCAGACTGTGCTTAAGCCCAGGTTATCACTGTCATTTATTGCTTTTACCTGAGATGATGAAACCCTGCTTTGGAGTAACACCACTTTGTTTGTGTTAACCATTGACTGGTAATAAAATGAAATGCAGTATTAAATTAATAAAAGTTATGGCTCGATGCCTAACAACTGACAGCAACTTGTTTGCATCATATTCACATGCTGTGGACAGTCACATTGTAGAACAGTAGTTCCCAACCTTTTTTGCTTGAGACCCCCTTTTCCCCTGGAATACAGTATGTTATAAGGCCCCCTCCACATTTAATTATATTTTCGCTCGTTTAAGTTTGCATTAAGATTTTCGAACAAATGGTATGTTTATTACTATATATAGATATGTTTATGCACAAATAATAGCCTAATGTAAAATACAAAAGCAAAACATCAGTAGCCCATTTGTAACTAAAACTATAAGCCTTTGCTCCTTGCGTTCATAAAATGCTCTGGGTTTGTAACGGTATTGGGGATGAGTCATCTGCAAATGTCTTATTAAATTGGATGGCCTCATGCATTCGTTAGCATGAACTTTGGCGCAGATAATGCACTGTGGCTGGGTCAGGGACTTTTTGTTTTGTGAAAATGAAATAAAACCATAGTTTAGGTAACTATCTTGGTATTTCCTGCATTTCGTGTTTCCAGTATTGCTAGCACTGCAATTCGAAATGTTTGGAGCTTCCTCACCTGGGTCCAGTATGCTTGGGTTATTACTATTAGCTGCTGAAGGCGAATCGGTGAAACTCGATCTTTTTGTGGAGGACGAATTACAAATTTGACAATTTTTTTGGTCAGCCAGGGGAAGGCAACATAATTATTCTCTTAATTGTCCTATGGTAAAAAAAAAATTATATATGAAAATAGATTTTTTTTTTTAAATCTAAGAATTATGTTTAGATTGACCCAGGCATAGACGTAGGTGAATATTGGGTAATGCAAAATATCATGAAAATGCATCAATGATATTGTGGGCACTTCAAAATACCATGAATAACAATTTATTATTTAAACTTTTGGATTTTAATATTATTCAAACTGCTGTGTTGGCAGTGGCTGCTTGGACGTAAGTGATTTCATTTCAAACATTAACATTTTCACATTATAATGTGGCCTATGACTGTTTATAGGCCTCTTGTTCATTAACTCTCCACAAGTCTCCATTTGTTAACATCTTATGTGATGCAAATTTCTTATTTAATGCCAGAAAATGCAGTAATAACTACATTGTTTTTATTAAATTGAGTTAATAACTAATAAAATGTAGTATTTTTATTAACTTTAACATAACTATAATATGGCTATTTCTCACTGTTGATTTTAATGCAAAACTGATGTTTAATAATGAGACATTAAAGTGTTTACTACTGTATTTTATCATCATTTTGCAATTAAATTTGTTGAAACATTTGTTTATTCTGAACATTTATATACAATAAAGAAATATACGATGAGTGTTTTTTTAGTTATTATACCTGTTAAAGTACCCTTTTTTTGCTGCTTAGATCAATATCCTGATCATGGCGAATATCATGTAAATCTTAACAAGAATACTTGATACCGACAGATGCCTACTCATGGTTAATGTAAAACCAGGGTTAAATGTCAAAAGCCTTATAGACATATTAATAGGTCAGGTTGCACAGTCTTCTTTCAGTGTTTGTTTTTTACTCCAGACAACATTGCTGCAGTATTTAACTATAACCCTTTGCTTTCAGTGGATTCTGAAGATGGTGTAGGCACTGTACGTCCAACAAACCTTACTTTTGAGAGCGATTTTCTCCTGGGACAAGAACTCGAGTTCTCAGATCCTGACAATGACCAAAAGATCATAGGCCTTGAAAAGTTCTCAGGTGAGATATGCCAGTTTACAGTCTAAGCTTTTTATTGAAATGTTCCTGTCATCCATTAATTTATCTGTGTTTCTTGCCATGAAACTTGTAAGTTCTGATTTTAAGAACTGACACAGGTCTTCACAGTATTTGAAAATAATAAAAAATGTATCATTATGTATAAAAAGTTAGTGACTATTTTATGATGGCCATTGTCAAATCCCAAGGATTAAAACTTAGTTTGCTGAATTGCTGGAATTCATGAGCAGTCATATTTACTCAGTAGGACATTACTTTAAGGACATTACATTAAGGACACTAACTGCAGAAACTCACTTCTAATGTTTGCACAATTATGCAAACGTGCTGCATTTCTTTCTGTTAGCAAGCAGTGTGATCTTTCATGTACAGATGGAAGAAGCCTGCTGCCTTGGAACATTTCTTTGGTTTTGGCAATCTGACAACATAACATTTCAAAATGGCAAATCAGGAAAAAATACAGTGTGCCACTACTATTATATAAGGGTCATCAAGACAGTCATCACCATCAAGGACAGATTATAATAAGGCATATAGTTGTCATCATCATCATCATCATCATCATCTCCTCTCAGGGTCTTTATCATAGTTGTCATCATCATCATCATCATCATCTCCCCTCATCATCATCATCATCATCATCATCATCATCAGCAGCAGGACCATTATAGTCATCATCATTATCATTAGGCTGGGTAATCATCCACCTGGGGTTTCTGAAACGGGCGATATAAAGGCCCGTTCAGACTTCAGCCTCATTTCTACACTGCATGTGCACGAGGACGGAGCTTGCAGAGGGAAAACATAATTTCACAGAAACACTGTAGCTCTGTGTTTGGTTGGAGCACCACTATTTTGTTTTCAGAATTGTATCCACTGGCTTAGTGTAAGTATAAATTGCACATTTTTCATAGAAGTTCAGCTGTTAATATTTTGTTTAGAAATGTCAATTTTGAGGAAAACTAAATTTGAATGATTTTTGTCTATGCGATTGTCAGTAACTACAGTATTAATACAAAGATAATAGTGTTAACAGCAACTTCATATATTGTTACCTTTATTCATCTATTACAGACATTAAAAGTCTTTTTTCAGCACTAAATTGCTGAAATTCTGTTGTATTTGAAAGTAATTTCAGTTTGCAGAAAACATATCAATACATCTGCATAATGTAATGCAGTGTCCTGCTGTGGTCTGTACAGCTGACATCAGTCTGCCTGGCTTCCCCCTGGGAGACGAGGAGAACTCCCCCTTCAGCCGACTCAGTATGGAGAGTGACGCTGACGACCTCCGCGCAACCGAAAGCGAACGTGAAGAGAGGGTTTCTGAGTCTGCCTTTCCCTCTTACCTTTCTTGCAGGGGCTGTGGTCAGCTCCTGGAAGACCCCCTGGGACCCGGCATGGACTTAGTGGGGCCCTACTGCATGCGCTGCTGCAAGGGGAATGCGGAAGGCATTGTGGACAGGAAGCTTTGCTCGGGCTTAGGCTTGCAAGCAGAATCTAGAGGGGGAGGGAACGAGGGGACTGGTGAGGATGGCTCCCTGAAGCTCCACTCATGCACGCTCTGCGGGTTCACATCACGCTACACTAATCATGTTAAAAGGCACATGAAGACACACAACGGCGAAAAGCCGTACGGCTGTCCGCTGTGCTCCTACGCATCTGCACAACTAGTGAACCTGCAAAGGCACTTGCGCATACACACTGGGGAAAAGCCCTATAAGTGCAACAATTGCACATTTGCTTGTAGTTCCTTAGGCAACCTGAAGAGGCACCAGCGCATGCATACAGCCATAAGCCCGGGCCAAAGTGCCACTCAACCAGTCAGTGGCAATGGTTTAAACCACTCTACTGTGGGACAGAAAGAAAAGGAGGCAGTTCCTGCTCCCACTGAAGGTAAGGAACATTAAGCTTTGTCTCCTTCATAGAAAATTTAACAGAGAATTTCAGAGTTGTAATTCAACATTCTTCAGTTGCAGGTGCTGTTAGGTCTGTCACACGTCCCCACATGGGAAGGGATGGAAACTACTTGCAGACTTTTGATGGCCTCAGACTTGCGCAGCAAACATCAACAGGAGTGTTGCAGTCAGGACAAGCTGCTTCTCAACCTGCTGCACTACCCCCCATGTTCTTCCCCTTCACTTGTCGCTTGTGTGGCATGGCTCTAGATGACGAGGACGGATCTTCAGCTCAGATCTGTGCCAAGTGCACCCTGGAGATGCTGACCAAGGACACACACGGATGCCCTGCTGAGCGAGGAGACAAGGTCTACACCTGTGCTGCCTGCCCCTTCCTCACACACTACCCGAACCACCTGGCCCGCCACATGAAAACCCACAGTGGAGAGAAGCCATACAAGTGCCCGCAGTGCGACTATGCCTCCGCTCACTTTGACAACCTCAAGCGGCACCATCGAGTGCACACTGGCGAGAAGCCCTACAAATGCCACCTGTGTGACTATGCCTGTGGCAACCTGGCTAATCTCAAGAGGCACCAGCGGGTGCATTCAGGGGCCAAACCTTTTCAGTGTGCAATCTGTAACTACAGCTGCAACCAGAGTATGAACCTGAAGCGGCACATGTTGCGCCACACAGGCGAGAAGCCTCATAAGTGCCAAGAGTGTGGCTACACCACTGGACACTGGGACAACTACAAACGGCATCAGAAAAAGCACAGCCTGGCTGGAGATGGCTGGGTTAAAGTGCCATTGCCTGGAAATGAGGAAGAGGTGGAGGATGAGGAAGAGGTCTAACCTCTATTTGCAAGACTGCCGTCCATATGAGATTTTACTGTAACAAGCATAAGCTTTGTTGGTTGTTGTTCTTTTTTTTTGTGCCCAGAATGATTTTAGACATTTCTTGGAATTGTCCATAAGCTGCTACATAATGTCATGCACAAATTTAAAGAACATTACCTGAATGTCCTAATGCAGGGTTGTCCAGTTCTACTTCTGGAGAGCCAACCTTCCTGCAGACTCTAAATAAGACACCTGAAGCAGCTAATCAAGGTCTTTAGGATTACTCGAAACTTCCTGCAGGTTTTTGAGGGATGTGTGGAGTTACACTCTGAGGAAGGTGGTCCTCCAGGAACAGGTTTGGACACTTCTGATTAATGCCTTTGAACAAGGCAGTCTGTGTTACCCAAAGCTCTCTAAGAGCACCCTTAGCCTGACTGTGGTTCATTTATCAGTGCCATACACACTACAGCACCACTGCCATAGGAAAATCTTCAAGCCTGGCGCAACATAGCATGCACTTGAGTTTACCTTAGTTGACTGTTTTGAGGTTTTATGTGATTGATCATTTGTCTGTCAAAGATCTAGCCTACTGGCAAAAATGCCTTCGGAGTTGAGCATTATGATGTGATTTTTGATCACCTTTGTTTTTGCTCGCTATAATTCGGGGGGATTGTGTTGCCTTTTATTGTTGTATGTGTCTTATTGACTGTGAAAAATGCCATTTGTCTGAGTTTACTTGAAGAAAAATGGTGCGTAGTGGATATTTGTGTCATGCTGAACATAGAGCATTTATTTTTTAAGTTGCTTTTGAGGAATGTTAGGCATGCATATGCCACCCATGGCATTGATAGTTATACTGAAGGATGATAGTAACAGTAAACTCCATTATGCAGTTAACCTTCAGGTTGCCAAGAAATGACTGGAAATTGATGAAATCTTGTAGGGTGTGTGGTGCTTGAGTGTTTTCTTGTTATGCAGTGGTTTCATTAATGCCTTAAATATCCTCAAATAAAACTGTTTGTGTTGAAAATTTGCTCTGTATCAACATACTTCTTGTCTTTCAGTCACAGAAGAACTACATGGAAGAAAGTTACTACTAGGCCAGCAGGATGTGATTAAGATGATGAGACAGGCAATGTGTAATCCTCACACTTCCATAATGAAAGCTGTAATCCACCCTGCAGTCTGCTGCGAACAGCACCGGTAAACATGCTAATGAAGACAGAGCCCCGGGCTGTACCAGAGCACTAACAACTATTGCAGTCATCTTCATGCTGTTAGACTGTGAGAATTAGTTTCTGAAGTGGCAGAGCTTGAGTTGAGCACAAAGCTTACGTTTAAAGGAAATTTGACAATCAGATCACTCGAAAATGATTCCGCATGTAATTACAATTTTGAGCTTGCTACTGATACTTTTTTTTTTTTGCCAGGACCTTCTGACATTCAGGTTTACTGGGGAGCATGCACAAGCACCTTAACAGTGGGGAATGTCAGAGTAAATGCAACGCACTTGAATCAGAGAGATAGTCAAATGTCTAAAGGGACCCGAGTCCATATACTGTCCAGGGGTCCCAGAAACCACGCACAATGCTGACTGGTAAACATGCTAATGAGGATAGAACCCTGGACAGCACCCAATCACAAACGATTCCTGTAGTGACACTCATGCTGACAGGTTGTGAGAATGAAGTGCCTGAGCTTGTTTTGAGCCCAAACCTAACATTCAAATTATCAACTAAATTTCAAATTCTGGTTGTGTTTTGTAGGCGTTCATAGTGATTTTTAAAACATATTTTAGACAGAACATTTTGCATTAGGTGTACAGAGCAGGAGAGACCACCTAACAGTAGGTAAGCTTTGTACAATTCCAAGGGTCCTGATAAGAGAGGGAGCCCAATATGATCCCCTCCCCCTAAAAAGGCTCAACAGGACCGTTCGTGCACCATGAAATGTTGAAGGAATGCTGGGGCATTTCAGAGAGAAGCCCTGATCAGAGAGAAGCTCAGTGTGATCCTCAATATAATTGGCCCAGTATGCAAATAGTATTCCTACAATTCCATGTAGTGTGTCCAGGGGACCAAGAAATTATAGCAGTGCCCCTTTTGATTGTGATAATGAAGACAACATCCAAAGTAGATTGAGAGAAAGAGATTTGACAGTCTGAACAATGATTTGGAATCTGATGGTGCTTTTTAGTTTTAGTGAGTGGCATAGATATAGCGGAGGCCAGCTAGTGAAGTGCAGGTAAACCTCACTCCTAGTGACAAACGCTAGAGGCCATGGTCTTTAGACTCCTTGTTAGAGCAACCGACTCTCATGAGGAGAATCGCTGGTTCGATCCTAGCTCAGAGCGGGTTGGGTGGTCTAAGACCGGAGGGGTTACATTGGTGCCGTGACCCAGATAGCAGTGAGGTTTAGGTGGGTGAGTGTAGCAGAGGCCAGCTAGTGAAGTGCTGTGCAGATAAATTTCACTCCTCTGACCTCTAAAGTTGCTCTAGGGACAAACGCTAGAGGCTATGGTCTTTAGACTCCTTGTTAGAGCAACCGACTCCCATGCAGAGAATCGCCGGTTCGATCCCAGCTCGGAGCGGGTTGGGTGGTGTAGGACCGGCGGGGTTACATAGGCACAGTAACTTCAGGGGGAATGTTGAAATGATACCAAGAGTCATAATCAGAGATGGGATTTGACATAACCCTGCACACCCAGAATGTGATCTCATTTAAGCAGGCTCATTGCTATATACTACTCAGAGGTCCTGGAAACTACAGCGTGTCCACTTGCAGAGCGTGATTCATAGGAGTCAACAGACAAGCCACATTATATGACATGACTCTGAAATACCCATCATGTTTGTTTTATAACACAAAGAAAAACAAAACAATTCGCATACACAGAAGGATCATTGTTTGGCACCTAAATTTATTGAAACCCAGAAGGCTCTATCTTCCATTTGAAGTGATGATTTAAAAAATAAATCATATTGATAAGCATTATGACAGATGTACAAGCTTTAGGAGTAAAGACAGTTTGCCCTTTTCATCCTAAATGATGATGCTGGTGAAAATAATGAACATGGCAATCACGGATTATAGTCGTCAGTTGAAAAACAATCATTCAACCATTAAACATTATGCACATGGGAGGAACCGAACAGCTACGGAAAAATGTAAGAGGCCACCTGAGATTATTCAGTGGATTTACTGATTTAATAAGTATGGGTTTGAGTAAAAGGTTAATATTTGTTTTAGTCTATAAATGTCTGATAAAGGACAGAAATTGTCACTTGGAGCATATTGTTCCTTATCAGATAATGACAATTGGTCAAAATAAATGTTTTAATTTCTTTCATTAATGTTTTACTGAAACTCGGGAGTTCTCTCACCAAATATTGATTTCGTAATTCTTCCGAGGTTGGTTTTGATTTGTCTAATCATGAATTAATACACGTCAGGCAACATGGCACATTTTTTGTCACTTAAAAAAATTCTCTAAATGACTACACTTTAATCGGAAGAAAGGTCATGCGTAGTTTACAGAGAAAACAACATATATATTTACTCAAACACATGCAGTAACTATAACTCATAAATCCAGTGGTCTCAATTTGTTTTTCCATAGCTGTAGATTTATTATGAAGGGTATGCATTTCATTCACTGTGACTATCAATGCAGTCAAAACCCCAGAATAAATGTAAAATACAGCCATTTCCCAAGCACAATGTGATCACAGTCCTCTGAGATGATTGCCACAATGTATTTAGTAAAATACAAAATGGATTATACAAAAAAAGAGAGACAGGAATGATGATTCTTCAAAATAAAATATATAAAGTGTATTACACAATCATTCAAATTTAGATGTGAAATTTGTAAACACTTTAAATTTTCTACAATTCTGTAAACACTGATAAATGTTAGTTTCTAATCTTTTTTTTTAAATATACATTTATATATATATATATACACAGCCTGGAATATATTTGATCAGCGGTAATTGTTTGTAATATACTAAAGATAATACACATATTAGTAAATATTCAGAATACTTTTTTTTTAAACATTGCATGTACATTTATATATATAAAAAAGTGACATTACCATGATTTTACTTTGTGCAAAATGCTTTAGTGAACTATAATTTGGCATTTATGAGAAACCTTTTTGATATATTGGTATGAATAACAGAACAGACATAATTTGCACACAACTGGCAGATCTACAAACCTCTTGCCAATGTTCCAGGATGTTTTCCCACCTCAATGCACACCCTATTCACCTCTTTTCTTAATACTGTGCTTAAAAAAAAAAAAGAGCTGAGCTAGTGCAAGCGGGCCTGCCGAACACACCAAAACAAGATTCAAAACACAGCCAAGGCTTGAACGAGAGAAGCTTTTTAGCCAACTTGTGTCTAGCGCTACATTTCTTTTCATTTGGAGAAGCTGAACTGATGAATCAGTTTAAGGTAGACAGAAAGTAGGCCACAATAAAGAGGGTGGTTTTTCATTCTGAACTTGTGTATTCATCAAGGATGTGCAATGAATATGGTTGAATAAGCCACAATATTACCTCTCCTGAAGAAAACAGGAAGCTGATTTATCACGGCAGAAGTCATGAAACGAAGCAGATCCTTTTCTCTGTGAAATAAAGGATTTTCATAGAAGCATATCAACACAGTTTGCTGGTATGGAGCTTAGTCTAGTAGGCAAGAACAGGACTTGATGTTGACAAAATGAGAGGAAAAGCACAGTTTTGTGTCTCTAGTAAGGAAGTACGATTCACTGAAGCCCGTCTGAAGATTAAACTTTCATCACAGTCTAAATGAATGCAGTAACTCGCCCTGAGGTGAAACAGTAACCCTGGATTAATTTAATAGTCTCCAAGTTAAGGTTTATATCTAACTGCTGTGACTAATTGAACGTGCGCTGAATCTCATTCACTTACGAATTAAAGACTCGAGTCAAAATGATGTACTTTGTCAGCAATATTTCGAGCAGTTAATGCTATTTCATTTTTTTTCTGGAAGGATTTACGATATTGCAGAACTGGGCATCTTTTGAACTACGCTCAGAGAAAGCACTAAATGAATCTGCCTCCTTCAGTCCGGTCTTTAAGGACGGCTGCATCACAGGTCATCGTCCCCTATTCCTTCAAAAGCGTAGTTTCCATGAAAGTCATTGCCACTGATGTCACCCGCTGAGTTAGAAGAGCTAAGTCCTCTCAGGGAGACAGAAGACAGCTTGGTCTGTGGAAATAAAAACATAGAAAATGGGAAATTAAATTTACTACAATTTAGTAAATTTACAATTAAACTACATTTATCACAAATAGTTTTCCTTAAATGTAATACAATCCGAAATAAAATATGAATATACTGTTACTGTAAACTTTATTGTCCCTTTTTTGGGGCGATTTGTTCTGCAGCATGATAGATTTACAACACATACAGTTGAAGTACGAATTATTAGCCCCCCATTGAATTATTTTTTATTTGTTTTTGTAAATCTTTCCTAAATTATGTTTAACAGAGCATGGACATTTTCACAGTATGTCTGATAATATTTGTTCTTCTGGGGAAAGTCTTAGCTGTTTTATTTCAGCTAGAATAAAAGCAGTTTACATTTTTTTTTTAAACCATAAAAAAATTATTAGCCCCTTTAAGCTATATTTTTTTCAATAGTCGACAAAACAAACCATCGTTATACAATAACTTGCCTAATTACCCTAACCTGCCTAGTTAACCCTAACCTTAACCTAATTAACCTAGTTAAGCCTTTAAATATCACTTTAAGCTGTATAGAAGTGTCTTGAAAAATATCTAGTCAAATATTATTTACTGTCATCATGGCAAAGCTAAAATAAATCAGTTATTAGAAGCGAGTTCTTAAAACTATTATGTTTAAAAATGTGAAAACATCTCTCCGTTAAACAGAAATTGGGGGAAAAAAAATAAACAAGGGGGCTAATAATTCTGACTTCAACTGCATATCACACCTTAAGACAAACATTAAACAACATTAATAGTACTAAAAAACAGCAACTACCTCTTCCCATTAAAATTCAGCAAATCAATCACACATGAAACAAATGAAAATTTTTATCTGTTGGTCCTTGCCGGTACCCTATACTGAGATCCTGAGGGAAGTATTTGAAATGAATCAAAAAGAGGAGGGGCTACATCAGATGTATTCTGATGGGCTTTCTTAAACACCTGGCTTTCATACAAATAGGATAACCCCAAAACCTTACTCCTTATACATTGCTTATACTTTTAAAGAAGCAAACCAACAAATCAATGAAAAGGTTCAAATGGATTCTATATACCTAGGCCTTTTAAAATGCCCCCATCAGAGATCAGATTAGATCATAAATAGATGTTAGATTGTAAGTGTTGCTTGCCAATTAACAGAATGTAACGCATAATATTCTTAAAAATTGAGACAAACAGATTGATCAAAACAGACTTTTTATTTGGTGTACAAAAGGGATTTTATATACATACAAATCCTACTAAATGAAAGTAAAGTGAAATAAGTTATGTACTAACACTTATTAAAGAATATGTGACTATTTCTTGCTGACTAAGTGTTTTGAATGATGCTGGCAAAGTATTTAGATTTTAAAAAGCCAATCGACTGTGGTCCTTAAAAACAATCAAGTAATTCCAGTTGTGAATTTGCCTGATAAGATTAAGGTATATACACTATTGTAACATTTGAATGAATGACATTTTAGCGAATGTTATCTGTAAATCAGAGTCACGAATAGGATTAGATCATCTGAAAATAAAAACTCAGTGAATAATTTTGCATCCTCATGTTGTTCTAATCCCCCAAGACTTTGATTTTCTCCAGTACACAGATTAGGATAGTTTAGATGAAATCCAGGAGGTCTCTCATCCTCCATAGACAACAATGGTCACGAGATGTATAAAGTCCAGAAAGATAAAACATTCCACGTAACTTCAGTGGTTCATCTGTAATCATATTTATCCTATGGAACTTACGACTGGAAAGACAAAAATTTTGGATTTTGGTTTTCTTCAAGCCAAAAGGGCTATTGCATCACGCTGGAAACATATGGATGTGTATGTATGCATGCATGCATGTTTGTATATACATATATAAGATAGGGTGTGGATGTGTGCCGTTTTGTAGGCTGCATTGTGATTGTATGCCTAGTTGATGGAGAGGGGGGGGGGGGGTCAATAAACATGAAATAAAACTGTAAAAAACTACATTCTTCACTAATGTCTTGCGTGTCAGATCAGGGTGTGTGTTTAGTATGAGCAATATGATGCTTGTGTGCTGCACTGCTAACTCCACTGGCATTGCCTGTAGTAAATGTGCACCCTGACAACCTGACGAGAAGATATAGGTGAACATAGTCATTTACATATTTACAAAATTCTGGAGCTGCATACGATTACAGCTGAACCACTGAAGTCACATGGAATATTTGACACATGGAATATTTGTTTTTGGTTCCTTTTCTGGACTTTGAATGTCTCAGGTCCATTGTTGCCTATGGAAAATCGAGAGCTATCGGGTTTCATCTAAAATATTCTGATTTGTGTTAAGAAGATGAATGAAAGCCTCACGGGATTGGGACGACATGAGGCTGAGTGAATAATAACAGAATTTTCATTTTTGGATAAACTAACTCTTCAATTAAAATTGTAATAATAAACAGTACTAACGTCTGTTTAAAATATGTCTTTTATTGTTTTAATGTTATAAACACCCTTTTATCTTTGACCCAAAAATAAATGTATACAAACAACCATGATAAAAAAATAACAATGACTAATAAATGCAATAAAAATATGTTGAGAACACTAACAGAGGATTATTTATTTACTTATTGAAAACTCACCGAAAGTTTGACTACTTGTTCACGGCTGGGATCAGGAGAATCCTGAAGAACAATGAAAATCACATACTATCAATGTACGTCATCCAAATCATAAGTAAAGCTGCATTAGTAGGATCATTAGTGCGCACCAGTATTGGAGGAGACTTCACAGCTTGCTGACTGTCAGAGCGCTGTAACGAGCCATTCAGTCGCTTCTTCTGCATCTGGTGGAAACACCACAAGATAAACAACTGAACATAAATCTGACCCTATTTACTGACATTTAAAACATTCCTCATCTGACTAACAACTTTCTATTCAAGTTCTCTTGTTTTTTTCTTTACAGACTCCAATTTGTACTTAATAATTTTGTAGCTGTATAGTTTTTGTTGATATTGGGAATTGCATTTCTAAAAATGTTTTGATTTATTAAAATGATTCATCCATGCATGCATTTATTTTTGTTAATTCAATTTATAGATTTAATTGTGAATGAATCACCCTTTTTTCTTATTAGCCCTTTAATGTCATAACTTTTTTCTCCCAGGCAATGTTTATAACACTTCTCCAATATTTGAATCTACTTCAAGTGAGTTGCTTCCATTGATAATCATCCACAAGCTCACATTCAGAACTGCCTCGGTCTCCAAAGTACATTTTATTTTCAATGTCATTATTGTTTGTTACGATACAGGACAAAAGTGATCTTCTGTTCCTTCACAACAGGTTTGTGTTGACGTTTTTAAAAAAGTGAGGGAAGTATTGCACAACTACATTTTCTCAAATCTCTCCAGTAAACAAAGAAGATTTAAACAACATTTCAGAGCAAATTAAGCTTTTGATCCTGAAAGGGTTGATTAAGCCCCACATGGCAAAAACTAATTTCCTACATAACATAAAACAGATAGAGTATTATACAAGGAACTGAAAGATATTTGAGAGACTCCTCAGATATTTGATAGGTCTTTACGAGAACACAAACACAGACCAACTGACCTTTTTAATGCTTCCGCCAGATTTTTTCACCATCAGCTCATCTACCATAGACTGCAGACAGATGCTCATCATGATAGCCTGAGAGGGAAAAAAGCCTTTGGTCAAACTCAAATCCAGTTTGAAGTGCTTTAAATGAATTCATGCTGGACATTCAACTGTCCATCTCATTTTTCTCTAATTTTAAACCACTCATAATTTAAAAATATCCCATTATTCTGTGTGAAAGTTTCAAATTTTGTGCTGAAGGTGTCATAAAACAAGACCACAAGCTGGCATTATGGAAATGTGTGACAGGTTTATGCAGGAAGCAAGACTGGATAACTACATGAAAGGTAATTCTCAATAAAAGCCTTAGAAAACTTTAATAACACAAATATAGTTTTCAGTAAATCTCAAAACTAACATTGACTTTTATTATGTATATTACAATAATAAATTACATTTGTAACATTTTAATACAACAGCAAAAAATAATAGTGATTAATAAACAAACTAAATCAAATCAACAAAAGTTTGTTTTGACAATTTACGTGTGTGTACAGTGTACATTTATTATTCGGGTGTAACCGATCACGGTTAATCCGTGTTTCGCATGGATCACAACCCACAGTTCGAACACACGTGACCCACGGATTAATATTTTTTTTTTACTTTACTAAATTTGTAACAATCGCCTTTCACATCATTCAAATCACATGTATGAAAGCATTTAGGCTTTCCTGTAAAATATAATGATGACGGAAGAAGTTATTTGGTTATTTGGGATGTGGTGGGTTTCTTAGGTTATCAAAGGTGTTTTCTGTCACTATTGTTTAGCCTGCGTCAATGCATTCAATGTAAGCTGCACGATTAATCATTAAAAGATCGGGATCTCAACACCAACGCAACATAAATGAAAAATAATGGTGATTTGCATTTGTTTATTAATCCTTCGAATTTAAATCCGTGTTTGAAAACTGCAAAAAAAATCAAGAAAGTTAGTTTACAAACAGTCAAATAACACAGAAGTACTGGGATAACAGTTTATAGTTTAGATAAAACCACTGATGTTTATAGTAAAGATTAAAAATCACCATCATATGCATTTAACTTAAAGGGCACCTATGGTAAAAAATCTACTTTTCAAGCTGTTTGGACAGACATATGTGCATGTATGGTGTATAGACTGTCATATTGGGGTGGTATAAGCACACCCAGAGCTTTTTTTTCAATTTAACAACATAAAAAACGGTGGATCAATTGGAGCTGTTTTTAAATCGACCGCTACCTGATGTAGGAGAGCGGTCCCCCCGCCCACCAATATTGATTGACAGGCGCGTCATCATATCCTCAGTTTGTTGATTCACGTCCGCCATTTTCAGCGTGAGTCTAAGCGATATCACTAAAGGAACACGCTAGCTCTATTTTTAGATGCAAGGCTCATTTGGCTCAACACAAGAGCAATATTCTCCACATTATCGCTCTAATCGGAATTATTGGTTGTATCTTTAGGTAGGTTTGCAAACATGTGTACTTCTCATTGAGTCTACCTTATACTTCAGCCGTTTGCATTTCTTGCGATCCCAGAAGCTCCCTGTGATCTTAACTAGCATGCGCCGCGGACCGCTGCAGAAACCGATGTTTAGAATTCAAAAATGCGTGGCGCGACGATTCGGGACACATGTTTCTGCCGCGCTACAGAGAGTGTCTGGTGTGCCGTGTTGCGGCTTCGAGCGGCGCATCCGGTGCCTCAGTCAAAGTTAATTCAGTGTGCGTGGTTATTAGTTTCTGTGTACAAGCTCGGCACTTGAAACTAGCACACAGTTGGCTGTAAAATTGTACAAAGACACAAATGATTTTGTACTCTCTGTTTGGTCTGTGTCAGAGTCGTATATGTACGATCTTCTCTCTCCTTCTCCGTCTGCCTGTCAGACTCTGTAGCAAACGCAGAGCGGGTGAGCTCATGGCCCCACCCCCTTGTTACGTTGGCGGGAAGCCAAAACTGATTTACATGTGAAGCAACACACCCATAAATCAGCGAACTGTGGACACGCCCCCAACATGACACTTTTTAACACATTATAATAAAAAAATCTGAATTGTGTTTTGAACTGAACCTAAACTGGCACACTTAGAAGAACCAGAATATTAATATTAAATCATAAAAAAAGAGGTAAACTATGTGCCCTTTAACGCTCAAAAATGAAAGTTGTAAGCAGCAATTACATGATGTAACCAATAGGTGGCGATAACTAGCCATCAAAAATATGCCATTGAATATTTCTTCAAAAATGATACGTCTAGCAATGAAAATAAGTTTTATAAGTGAATAACTGAATAATTTATTGAAAATGAGACTAAAAATAATTATTGATATACAAATTATAATGTTAGATTTATACATTCAGCGTTATGAGCAACAGTAGTTGTAACAGTGAATTTTTCACAGTACTGAATATTTTACAATTTATATTTATTCAGCTGATTTTTAATAAAATTACAGGTTCTAAACTCTGTAATAAATGGAAAGCACATAACATTAGTCTTCTCCCTTTTTTGGCTGATGCGAAAGATAGTCAGATTTTTGATTGAAAAACTATAATGTAATGCGACCCATGAGATCTGTGATCCGTTACACCACTATTTATTATGTATATATAAATATTTATTTATTTATTAATATTTTTATATATTTGAGAAAATGTTCATTTATATTTAGATATAAAATATATATGTATTTGATACAATTTATTTATAATTTTAAATACCCATGTAACAAAATTGTTTTGTTTCGATGTAAGTTTGTGTATCACATATACATAATAAATATACATAACACACACACATATATTATGTTTAAAAAATAACTTTTTTTTTTGGATGTGATTAATCTTTTTATTTGTAGTTTTTACTTTTTGATTGATTTAACTCATGATGGATACATAATCTGGATGATGCAAAATCTTTTCACGTTTGACGCAAAGAATTATAATAACTTAAAATTTTTCAACTAAATATTGCATTTTATCAAGAACGTCTCAATAATTAAGTGGAAAATCTGAGATTTTGGTCCATATTGACATGATAGCATCACGCAGTTGCTGCAGATTTGTCAGCTGCACATCCATGGTGCTCTATTGGAATGAGTTCTGGTGATCGTGGAGGACATTTGAGAACAGTGAACTCATTATCATATTCGAGAAACCAGTCTGAGATGACTGAACTCATACGAATTCGTACGAATTAGCCACTAAACTGACAAAACGTAAAATACTTACGTTTTCTCGTGAGATCAGGCTGGCTGCTCACTGAATATCACTGAATACTTTTTCGGAGCACTCTCTGTAAACCCTAGAGATGGTTGTGCGTGAAAATCCCAGTAGATCAGCAGTTTCTGAAATACTCAGACCTGCTCGCCTGGCACCAACAACCATGCCACGTTCAAAGTCACTTTAATCATCTTTCTTCCCCATTCGGAAGCTCGGTTTGAACTGCAGCAGATCGTCTTGACCATGTCTACATGCACTGAGTTGCTGCCATGTGATTGACTGATTAGAAATTTGTGTTAACGAGCAGTTGGACAGATGTATCTATTAAAGTGGCCGGTGAGTGTATATATGTATGTGTGTGTGTATGTTTAAGTGTGAAGGTACTCTAATACATACCTGTTTCCAAAATACCCCAAAGATGAATCGTATGATTATTAAATTATTATTTTTTTTAATCTTTAAAAAACTTGGCAAAATATAAATTTTTAAAATTTAAATTATGGGTTATTTTCATACCCTTCAGCCTACATTAAAAATAAAGTATCTGATCTAAGTTGAAATGGACCCGGATACATTATGAATGTCAAACAAAATAATAGCGAATTTGAATATGATCCATAAGTCATGCGCTGACCTGTTGACTGGTGATGGTGACCCACTGCAGACGGTCTTTGCTCATCAAGTACTCGAAGGCCAGCTCTAGCTTCACATCACATTTACTGGAGCTGCTGGGGTTTGCGGTACCGTTGGCCACCGGCACCTGCTGTAGAGTCAGAGCACGGCCATCACAAATACCATCATCATAATCACTGTTATTTGTGCCGAGGCAATTACAGAGGCCATTTCTAAACTCCTCGACATGCCAATTATCTTCAAAGCTCAATTAGTCATCATTAGCTCTGCTCTAAATGTCATCGTCCTTGTAATTACACAGCATCACGCAAAAAACAACACAGAGAAGCGTCTCGTTATGGACTCGTATGAAACTAAACAGACGACTACTTTACGATGCACATTGGAAACTCTGTCAATCCCAGAATGCTCAGCGTCAGATCCTGGTCTCAGAGGATGGCCATTCGGAGCTCATTAGTAACACAACTCTGCTATTCTAGGCCAAAGACCAAGCCGAGCAGAGATAACTTCCTCTCACCAGTGAAACCGGAATGCAAATGTAACTTTAAATTGGACTCAACTGGAGAATGTTATCATAAAATGTTGCTTGGACATTGTTGGTTTTTATATCCGCTGTGAAAAAACATGGACTAATGGAGAAATTATGCTTCTATAGTGATTTATCACAGTTAAATTGAGTCATTTTCAAACCTACATACATTTATTTATAACAAATTGAGATTGAAACAACATAATATCACTCTGAAAAAGGTTTTAAATTATGTAAATTCATTGCATTTGCTTAAACCTTCCCTTACCTGTGAAAAAAAAGAGATCAAATTTTATGCTGTTATGGTTTATCAATAGAAAAGTATGTTTGATATGTCTATACACAGTTGAAGTCAGAATTATTAGCCCCCCTTTGAATTTTATTCTTTTTTAAATATTTCCACAATGATGTTTAACAGAGCAAAGAAATTTTCACAGCATGTCTGATAATATTTTTTCTTTTGGAGAAAGTCTTTCTTTTAAAAATAAAACTTAAAAAGTTATTTCAGCTAGAATAAAAGCAGTTTTTAATTTTTTCAAAACCATTTTAAGGTCAAAATTATTTTTTTTTCGATAGACTACAGAACAAACCATCTTGATGTAATAACTTGCCTAATTACCCTAACCTGCCTAGTAAACTTAATTAACGTAGTTAAGCCTTTAAATGGCATGTTAAGCTGTATAGAAGTGTCTTGAAAAATATCTAGTAAAATATGATTTACTGTTATCATGGCAAAGATAAGTAAGTAAATGGTTTAAATGAAATCATTTTTCATAGGTCCCTCCAGGATTTTGCAGGGGCATTATATGTATAGCCTTTTTTGTAAGTGGTGTTTTGGTCATCCTCATTTTAACTTCCCATTTTCAGAAATAGAGCAACCAGACATGCCTGAAGGGACAGTCGTAGAAAGAATTCAGAGAGCTGTCTGGAAGTTTTCCTACATCCTCGCTATCTGAAATGGTTTTTATTTTATTTTTTTTATGTCTTTGGAAGAAGTTTCTAATGCTCACTCATCAAAAAGATACAGTTAGAAACAGCACAATTCTAAATTATTGTACAGTACAGTAGAAAAGAAATTATTAGTATTTTAATAGATTTTGAAACTTATTTATTTATTCCTGTTTTGATTTTTTTTTTTTGCATCAATACTTCGGACACCATTCCAACATGATGTTAAGAATGATAATTTGGTGCACTGTTATCAGTGTTGATTATTAATCATGTTTCTTATAATTATCAAAGTTGAAAATGTTGTTGTTTTGCTGTCAATATCTTTTTGTGGAAACAGTGCTATTTTAAGCAGGATTCTTTGGTGAATAGAAAAATAAAGACGGCATTGGATATAATGAAACCGAGCTGCTGTGTCTGTGTTTTTTAAATTCACATACTGTGATTATATCACTTACAGTACTTTACACTCCGTCTGCATTTTATAGGTTTGTGGTCTCATCCTAATTTGTCCTGTTTAAAAAAATCTAGCCTGAGTTCAGCCGCATTTACCGTTGGTCAGCAAAATCAAGCCATTTTGATAGGAATCCAAGAGAACGCAAGCTCTCCATGCAGATTTTTGTCCCTCTGTCCTGAAAGTCTAATCACCCCAACCTGATTCAAAATATTTACAAAGAAATAAAAAAAAATAAACCTATACAAACTAAGAGCTGTTATAGTTTATACAGTAACAGTTTAGTATAGTAACGCCAACACAGGTCTATTTATAGGCAACTACAAAATCTTATTGGTCTAAAGCCGCATTTGATTTTTTTTGGAATTTTTTTTCTTTTATTCTTGCAAAAACCCGCAAAACAATCCCCAAATATAATAATCAGCATCTGAAAAAAATAATAATAAAACAAAAATAATATTAATAATTGTAAATAAAATGAATACAAAGACAGAAAAAATAATAACAAACCATATACATATATATATACCTTCACTCAATCCACATCTAAGGTTTCATAGTGATTAAAACATGCAATAAATTGTTACCATTTTTCAAAAAACTGTTCTCTCCTACCTCTGATATTGTATTTAATTTTCTCAAGTAAAAAAAAAAAAAATCTTTGAGCCACAATGAAATAGAGGCGGGTTGTGGAGAGGTCCAAGACAACAGTATTCTGAGCCTAGCGAGAAAAGATGCAAAAGCCACAATGTCAGCCTGTCTCCGGTTTAAAGGTTGACACTGAGAGGGAACACCAAAAATAGCGATTAAAGGTCAAACTGCTAACTTGACCCCCTGAAAATAAGAAACAATTTTAAAGAAAGTAATCCAATAGTTTTGCAACTTGGGACAAAATACAAACATATGACTAAGGTTACATTGTGAAAGTATACAATATCACACATATCTGAAACATTGAGATATATTTTAGAAAGTTTGACCTATGAGAGATGAGCTCTGTGACTGAGTCTAGCGCACGAAATGGAGCATGCGAAATTCTGACGTATGGTGCTACGAAAATGGGTGAAGTAAAACAGAATGATGCAACAAAGATAAAACGAGCAATTGCTGCACATTTTACATTTCTTTACAGAGAGGTCACATTTTGATCTATTTGTCTCATCCAATCATGTGAGGCAAATTCACAGCTCAGATTTCACCAGACTTAAACTTTAGAATGCCGCAACAGGTGAAAGTTATCATTCAAGACTGCATTTCCGGTCTGGCACAAATGGCAGTCTATGGAAGTGTTTTTTTCTGATACTTATTTTTCAGCTGTTTTCAATGAGAGTGCAGTGTTTTTTAGAACACCAGCAGCAAGGCAAAGCACTAAGTATCTGTTTCACGTGGCTCACCGTTTTTTTAAATGCTTTGACAGTTGGAGAAGTGCTCACAGCTGAGTTTTTTAGCAGAATGCTGGGATTTTCAATTGCACAAAAACCCTTTGGTGGACACCCACCGTAATCAAAGATTATAGCATGAGTGCTCTAAAATCTGTGATTTGTAAACTTTCATATTAGCAAAAAACAAAAGAAAATGAACATGCAGAGCCACCACAACTTTCATCTCCATCACTGCAGTCTCCAGTGGGTCCAAGAAGCTGTGAAATTCACAGCGTAAAACAAGCCTCTCTATTCAGTATCATCGGGCCCTAAGCAAATCAAGACTCGGATTAAACCACTCAATTCATTAAAATGTATTCTTTAATCTCTTTATGTATATTTAGAGTTTTGGGTCAAAAGCCTTTTCATTAAGGGGGTACTCACACAAGACTTTCTGAACCGTGCCCAGGCATGTTTGACCCACATTTCCCAGCTCATTTGACAAGCGTAAGTGCTCCAAATCGGGCATTGGCGTGGTTCAGTTGGTCGGCCCTGGCCTGGTGAACTGGCCCAGGATTTGGCATGCTACGCTTGTAGTCTGAGTGCAAAGTGTGCTTAAGTGTGAAACTGAAGACCCAATGTCACTTTTAAGGGACTGTTTCATATGGATTTAATAATTATTCTTACTTTTCAATGAACACAATCTATCATAGTTTATTAAAGATGAAAACCCCCGCTGTCTAACAGCTGCACCTTTAGCAAACTTCCTAATACAGGCAGCACGATAACTTTCACGAACATTTATGAGTGTCAAAAGTGGTGGATCTGTTCAGCAAAAGATTTGACTGTGTCACTTCATATTAAAGACTTAAAATAATACAAAAAAATACAATTAAAGCAATCTCCATTGTTTGGAGCGAGAGCGCTTCTCTTCTGTTAAACTGAACACATCACATCATCGATGACGTAAGCGTTCTCGGGCTGGTGTGAGTACACCCTAAATTAACAATCTCTCTGATTGGATTAAAAATATTTTCATTTGTGTTCCAAAGGCTAGCTAATTTCTGGTTGTTTATGGAACAACATGAGTGAGCAAATGATGACAGGATTTTCATTCTGAGATGAACAAACCGAATTCTCTGTATTGTAAAAGACTGAACTTACAGATGACGTGACCCGCCAGCATCTCATGCGCGTGACTTTGAAGCTGCCCTCTTTCATCTGCTCACTGGGCAGCTTGACGTGGAAGTTGAGCTCATTGTTTCCAGCTCCGACTATAACATGACAGCCCTTCTCTGGAAAATCTGTGATGCAGGGATCAAACTTGATATAACCGTAGTACTTCAGTGTCTGAGCCAATCTGATGAACTGTGGGACAAAACACAGATGTTTGTCAAACAGACACAAATTATTGCTTCTTTACCAAGTGTGTTTACATGAATATTTTTTTTACCTGTTTTTAGTCCCAATTTTCACTCTACAGGTTTTGTGAAATTGCTGACAAATCGGAGGCAAATCTGAGTTGCTAAAGCCAGTGAAATATTTAGCATGCTAAATATCTGGACCTGTCATTAGCTATGTTTCCATCCAAAAATGCTAATTGACTTTATGCGCAAAACTGGAATATCACATAAAAGACATGCGAATAAAGCAGCGTTTCCATCCAATGAGTCAAAGCGAACAAAATCGTCACTTTCTGATTATCTGGCGCCAAATATCAACAGTAAAAATAGAATTTACTGCGATAAGAGCAGCTGTGTGAATCTTTTCTTAATTTAATAAATGACTTGCGCCTCAGAACGCAATCCTGACCTGCAGTGAATAAGCGGGGGCGTTTGAATGCGTGAGACGTGGAGCACAGACACTCTTGATTCTAGAGGTCATAGATAATATAATAAAACTAATACTGAAACAGTATATTATTATTTATATTTATTTTATAATGACCAAAACAACATTTCAGATGTTTGCAATGTGCTCAGCCACTGGTTTGTCCATTCGCACACATTTTATCATCACAAGATCTCTTATAACAACATCACATGACCTCTTTTTTTTTTTTTTTGATGATGATTTATTTTTGGCCTTTTTGCCTTTATTAGATAGGACAGTATTGAGCCAGGAAGCGAAGTTGGGGAGAGAGAGGGGTAGGGGTAGGGAAATATCCTTGAGCCAGGATTCAAACTCAGGACGCCCTGATGTGCTACTGCTCCACATGTCGGCACACTAGAGATGCGTGGATTAGCTGAAATGACACCCAAATCTGCGGCTTCATACTTATAATGAACCCGCCACCCGCCTGCGCATATAGTTTTATCTGATATATAGATATATAGATCATACCCGATCGTCGCTTTAGTAATTTAATTCTTTGTTTTAGGCATGATAGGTCACCATCAGGGCCGGAGCAAACTGGGTTGGAGCAAACTGAACTGGAGCTCTAGGCAAAAGATGATCATGCCGCCCTCATACTGAAAGCAAAAATGAGAGACGGGGTGTCATTGCGCATACGACAGCGAGGACCAGGGCGGTGGGGGGATTGTCTCTCTCTATTCTGCCGCCCTAGGCGGCCGCCTGGGTCGCCTCTATGAACATTCTGGCTCTGTGTGGATATTAACAGCAAATTCAGTGAGTTTTAATCTGCGCATCTCTGATAGTAAAATAATACGTTAATCTTAAATGTTTTTAAATTAATTTTTTTCAAAAGTTTGTTTTTAGAAAACATTTTCTTTATTTTCAAATAGATACAGAAAGTAAAAATAAGACATTTTAGCTTTTACAGATACAGGAACATGATAACAAAAAGGTTGCCACTTCAGCCTAAACGGCAGCTATGTTATGTTTACTTGGCCTTTTTCTTCTCACTGTTTAAAATCTATTGTGCCTGGATTTGGGCAATTCCACCTCGCCTCCAAAACGCGCCCAGCTGCACTGAATGAGCATTCGCTTTCACCGCTTGTAGGAATGAACAAGATTCTCCTCGCAAGGTGCTGCAGATAGCAGATTTTCCTCTGAAGACTGAAAATTTTGATCAGTAGGCTACTCTTCATCCATTATTTTGGGCATCTCATCTTCCCATTCTGCAAAGCCCACTCTCTGCTTTTTTTGCTGGTCCACTGCCATGTCCCGCTACATCCACCCATAACCGACCCGCAATTAATCTTAATGTATTTTTTTATTTCCTGACCCGCAGATTATCCGCAGCGCCCGCGAATATAACCGCCATCCACGCATCACTATGGCGCGCTAACCACTCGGCTATTGTGCCGACAACACATGACCTTTCTTAATGCGCATACTGGAATTTTTTTGGTAAAAGTGCTTCCATTGCAGTTTATGCACATCTTTTCTTCTCAAATAAAAAGTTTATCCTACTCAATTATGTGCCTATGTTTTTTATGAAAATTTTTAACTTTTCAAAATTTATACGATATGCAGAAACGTCCCCCCTCCCCCTGAGAATCGTCTATTTATAAAGATCGATGATTGGCATCTGTGATAGAAGGCTTGGCTACCTTCGCTAGAGCGGCTACATTGACATTACACCTTTTTATGCACTTAAAACTATACGAGTGACATTTCTTGTGTATTCTATGGTCTTTGTTTATTTTATTTAACAGGGACAATGCTCATTAATCAACAATAAAACTGTAAATAAGCAAGAGTTAGCTACAAAGGCTAATTTTCATCTGTTGCCCCCTGCCAGATTTTAAAGGCAACCTAAAAATCAAAAAACATATTATCACACATACAATAACAGTAAAGTTGTATTTAAATTATATATTTGTATTTAAAATATAAAAATTAAAAACTTGTATTTAAATGTTGCATAATTTGTGATACCCCTTAAATCAATAGGAAGTGTGTCCAAGAAATGACTGGCTCTAACTGAGAAGACTGACCGTGTAAAAGTTGTACGTATAAACTGCACAGAACAGTCTACTTTAGTAATAGATCGTGTTGCTTGACCAATATTATTCTTAAGTGTCACAAACTCACATAATGGAGGTGGAGCATATTTTTTTTCATTTACAATTTTTAAAATCATACAAGCATACATTGTTATAGATCATACATTGTTACTGACCATGATATAAGAAAACACAGCTTCAGTTTCAAGAAAGGCTCATTCTCTATCGTTTTGGACTCGAGAATTGGAGGAAAGTTTGGGACCACTTTTAGAGAAGCACCTTTTTTTCTAATGTTTTGTCTGAAATGAACCACAAAGCGGTTCTTTTGTGTGTTTGATTGTGAAACGTTGTTTGTGAGTCATGTAGAATCCTGTATTGTGTAACATTTTGTCGCTAATCCATTGCGCAATGTGAACACAACAGCAACTGAACGCTACCCCAAAAAAGTCATGCAGTGTGAATTCGGCATAACCTGTTTTCCTTTATTGAAGTGCGATCACACTCTAGCTGCGTCCCAAATGGCACACTATACACTATGCACTTACACACTCAACAGCATAGTATATGAATGCAGTGTAGTCCCAAATGGAACTCTAATGTTTTTTTACTTAGCGGAAATTCAAACCGTTATCCTGATGACGTTTGACGGTTGCCAAATTAGTGAAATAAATGAACAAACTACCAAATAATATCTGCAGTGAGTATAACCGCATTCACCATCTGGAGGTACTATAATCACTCTCGTAGGAGAATATTTATTTCACAATCCAAAATAAATAAAGTAATCCAACATCAATTCCCAAAAGCTCCACCCCTTCCGCTATGTGGGCAAAGCAGCGACCATTGAGTGTGTGAAGTGTCCAACATTCTACACTTCATTTTAACGGTTGAATGAGTGCATCATTCGGGTAATTAAAGTGCACTTATTGTTTTTTAGAGTTTTCAGTGTGAATGCACTACTTACACTATTTATACTTCAAAATGGCATAGAATAGTGCATAAGTACACGATTTTGGACGCACCTAGAGAGATTTTATGTCCAGTACACAGATTTCGCCAAATACATAAACACATTAACCTGCTTTCTGTCAGTTTGAAGTGTGTGTGTATGCTACTGCGAATATAAGCACATTCAAACTTTTTCCTAAAGGAGGAGGAAATATCCAACAAACTCAGATGCTTTCTTGACCCAAAGAACTACAAAAATGTGTTCTTATTAGGAAGAAACTGTTTTGCTACATTCAAACCGCTGCATCTTGAGAATTTAAAATACAAACCAATACAGTGGTCCCTCATTAATCGCGGGAGTTACGTTCTAAAAATAACCCGAAACAGGAGAAATCCGCTAAGTAGTCAGCTTTATTATTATTTCAATTATTATAGATTAAAAACTGAATTTAATGAACTGAAGTGTAATTCTGTAATGGTGCCCTACAGCGATGTAACTTCTACCTTCTTTAGCATGTTCAGAAGTCCAAATTTTGGTGTGATGGTTAGTATCTTCCTCTGTCTTTTAGGATTAAAGATTTATGTAAATATGGCAAGCTGAATGCATTCTGTGTTGTAGGAGACATGGCATGGAGGAGACAGATTGACAGTAGCATACAGCCAATCAGGAGGCAGAACAACAATGCGCTATTAAAACAAAACATGTTAAATTGCACAAAAAAAATCCTTGAAACTGCGAGGCCATGAAAGGTAAACTGCATTACAGCGAGGGACCACTGTAATGATTCACAATCTTTGATATTTCTTTTTTACTAGTGAGTGCAGGACACTTTTGTTCATTTATGTAAGTGATGATAGCTAAATAAACTAAATTGTGAAATGTTACAACTAAAAATTGGGTGTGCTAATGTCAGGTACCAAAGACTATTTTGCATTAAATCACTCATTTATTGCAAACCATTGTGATATGAATTGTTGCTATATACACATTGTGCGATATTTCAATAATTTTGATGTATTACCAAGCCCTAATTACAATACACTGATTTTGTTGGAGTTATTATCGGCTTAACGGTGTTCATGTGAACATTCTCAATGATAAATCCAGATCTGAGAATGGATTTGAACTTTTATAGAAGCAGTCATTCTCTCATAGACACAAGGGAGATAAAAAAAATCGTGTGTGGCGGAGCTCAGTCATACCTCCTTCTTTGAGCCCTTCTCCTGCAGGGATTTCAGCTGTCTGTGCTGCTCTTTGTTTACCAGGATCCATCCCCGGTCAATGTCTGACACCGTCTGAGAGGAAGAAGACAGGGTTTCACTCTGTGCTTGACTTCTGAATAACTTGTGTGTTTTTAAAGGAGATTTGTGAATTTGAGATGAAAGGAAACAACTATTCTGCCAGTTCAATGTTAAAGGGAATTTTTTCTCAAAAATGAAAGTGCTTTCATGTGGTTTCAAACCTTTATGAGTTACTTTCTTCTGTTAAAGACAAAAGTAGATATTTTTAGAAATGTTGTGAACTACTGACTTCCATAGTTATACATAAATAATAAAGATAGTTCTAGAGAGATAATAAAAACACTATGGATGTCAATGGCTACTGATTTCCAACATTCCTCACAATATCTTCTGGGCTCATGCCAAGAAAGAAATTCAAACAAGATTGCTACAAGTAAAGGGTTAGTAAATGATGACAGAATTCAGTTTTTGGGGGTGAAATATTGCTTTAATTTATAAATGTAGCGTTCATTGTTAAGTCAAGTCAATTTATAATGCAATATTCATCATTTAATTCCTAAAAAGTAATAAAAAATGTATATAAAATTAATATACCCAAAATGAAAACAGTGCCATCTTATTCTCACCTTTCACTTGCTTAAAACCTTCTTAAAAAAGTTTCTTTCTTCTGTTAACCGCAAAAGAAGCTGTTTTGAAAAATGCTGGTAGCTATTTATATATATATATATATATATAGAAGTTGATGGGTGGAAGAAACCAGCATTCTTCAAAATATGCTGATAGAACTCATAAAGGTTTAAAACTAGTGAGAATAAATTATATACTTTTCATTTTTGGGCGAACTACTTTTACCAGTGTTAACTAAGAGAACAGGGGTTCCCAAACTTTCCGCCCGCGATCCCCGAATTAACAATGCCAGTGACTCGAGACCCCACACATTCTTCGGAGGTGGTTATAAATATACAAATGGTGCACACACAATAAGCCTATATAAACACGAGCATATTGACGACAGATAAAAAGTGCTACAGTCTAACAATTGCAGGCTATAATATATAGTAATTTGTTAATTTGTTTAATTTAATATTAACCTCATCTAATGAGACTGCTGGGCACAGTGTTTTCAGCACAAGTATATTCTTGGTTAATTTTCAGAGATCATCCTCATTGTCCTGTTGTGGCCTGTATTTATTTTTAATGTATTTGATTTGCATAAAGGTGTCAGAAATTTTAACCTGGTGTTATAAAATTAATCTGCTGCCGCTGACACTATTGTGGTGTTGTTATTCTAACGTAAACACACCGATCCTATGAAAAAAAAAAAAAAAGATGGATGGCTTTTTATTTGCATGTTGTTGCTTTTTTGTGCAATTATTAACTACTATTTTTTGGTAGGTTATGGATAAAATATGGAAATTCTAATAGTTTAATAAAATTTTTTTGACTTTTGGAAATTACCAAGCGACCCCCTGTCATTGTGCCGTGAACCACTGTAATAGAACACCTATGCACTTTTTTGTTGAGATATAGAAGATGCTATTTTAATAGAAAAGCCTGAGCAGACTTTGTAGTGTTGTTGTTCAGTAAAATAATTAGTTTTCCCTTTTATAATATATAGATACAAAATGATTAAATAAATTGTATAATGTATGTAACAAATGTTTTTTGTGACATTTTAATTGAATAAAACTTTTTTTAAATTTTACGTTCGACTAACAAAAAAAATGTAGTTTTCAATCAAATTTTTAAATAAAAGAATAACATAAAACAATAAAATATTTGTTAGTTGATACCCTAAGAAATAAAAAACCTGCATTATACATTTACCCACACACATATAAAAACATCATTCTGACAATCAGAACAGGAGCTACATTATTTTCCAAAATGCATTATGCACACCATGACAGCTTTATGTGCGATGGCCCACACAGATGGTAAATTTGAGCTTGTTACCTGAGCATATAATAAGTTGAGTCCCACACGATCATCCATGACATCACTGTCGTACGCTGTGTCCCAGTAACTGAGAAAAGGGCAGCAGACAATAATAAGTTATTTTAGAAATAAACTATTATCTACCTTCTACCTCTTTGAACACATCTGTATTCTAATGTGTCATCAAGAACCTTTAAATCATCATTTTACTGCATAAACACACCATTCATATAAACATGCCTGAGGAACTAACAAGACGACAGATGCTCTACAAAACATTAAATTAAAACTTCCAACTTGGAGAAAAGACCTGTTTCTGTTCTGTAATAAAGCATTTTTATAGCTACACTGCAATACTAGCTTGCATGCTGCTGCCCGGAAGCAAACAACAGTCTGCCAAACACACAGTGACTGTCCATATGTCAGAAACTATTCTCATCACGCCGTGGGCAGAACGAAGACTGTTAAATAAGTTTTAGCAGACTTTATAAGAGCACAAAGATGCAATCTTGCATGATAATAGATATTGTTCACCACAGCCAAGACTGGGTATCCCTTAAATCCCATTTGAAAGCATTTAGCGGTCAATGCTTGAACTCCTTTAAGATATTTAAGACAAGAGGGTTTAAAAAAAGGTATTCAAGCATTTTTTGTGACATTTTAGTTTTTATGTGCTTCTTAATATTGTGCCCTAGTTTTAAGGGGTTTAAGATGGTGTTAAGATGAATAAAGGTTTATAACGATCAAAACATAAGTTAAATATTGCTTTTTTTTTCTCCTATGTATTATAATGTGTCCTGTTATTAATTTACTTTTTTTTCTGAACAAAAACGAATGAATAATATATATTTTTCCCTGATTTACAGAGCACAAACATCTAAAACTTAATTTGATATTTATTATTAAAAGTATTATTTATTCATATTTTATTTACAGTACCAAATTTTCTCGTCCGACATGCACCATTTATGTTTATTATTATCATCATCATAAATGTGCAAATGTCATAAAAATGATAGAATAACATGCAAATGTTTACATGATTTATGTACAATAGAGTTTTTAAAATAATATTTTCTGTTTTTTAAGTAGATATGTTATATGAGACTAGCTGTAGCTGTTTACCAAACAAGTGATTCTAAGATTTAATAAAATGATAAACCTTAAATAAAAGTTATTAGATTCTATATTCTCAAACTCATTCTGCATAATCTGTGACAATTCTGTGCACACCAGTCAAAAGTTTGGGGTCAGTATGATTTTTTACAAAAGCTGCATTTATTTAATCAAAAATACAATAAAAATGGTAAAATTGTGAAATGTTATTGCACTATTAGGGTGCTTTCACACTTTGTTCAATTGCCTGGACCGTTCCCAAGTTCGATTGTACCCCCTTGCCACCTTCTTGGCTGGTTTGTGTTCACACTGTCTTTTTTCCTTCTGATCCCCGGTGCGCTTGCGTCATCAAGCTGCTGTTGTGTGTACGGTTGTTGCTAGGTGACGGACACAAAAGCAAAGCACCATAATCGTTCTACTTTTACTGAATATTTTGGTTTTGGACATGCAGAATCGACTCGCATCTATCTGCCGCAAAAATATTATCAAAGTTCAGAACATAACACGATGTCTGCAGAATCTGTTTTTGGAAGAGGCAAGCAGACATTATTACTGTGTTTGCCCTGGCTCAGTCCTGCTTGTCACCAAGGTACAGTACATGCACCACAGCCACACACACACGAAAGAACGTTATGAAAACGCCGTTTTTTTGTACAGTTGGCGGTTCACTTCCGCTATTTGATAAGATTGAGTTCAGAACACATGTTCACACTAGCTAAATGTACCGTACTCTTATTTCAAACGAACTCGGGTGCGGACCAAAAATGGTAGTGTGAAAGCACCCTTAAATAACTGTTCAAAAGTAGTTAATTTAATTTAATAATTTATTCCAGTGATTTTAAAGATAAATTTTCAGTTTCATTACTCCAGTCTTCGGAGTCACATGATCCGTCATTAATCACTCTAATCTTAACTATTATTATTATTATTATCATTATTATTATTATTGGCAATACATTTATTACATATGGTAATACATATTATTAATGTTGATATGACTAGTAATAGAAGCAATAATGACTGGAGAAATAATTTCATTTGAAACTACATACAATAAGAAAGCAGTTATTTAAAGTTGTTATAAATATTTAACAATTTTTTTTACATTTAATAAAACGGTTGTAAATATATAATAATTTAGCTCTAAACCTTAAATTATTCATACCCCTGGCAAATTTTGACTTTTTTGTGATTAAAGATTTATGCTATGATGCGTCTTTTATATATACACAGTTGAAGGCAGATTTATTAGCCCCTGAAATATTAGCCCCCCTGTTTATTTCCCCCCCAATTTCTGTTTAATGGAGAAATTTCTTTCAACACATTTCTAAATATAATATTTTTAATAACTCATTTCTAATAACTGATTTATTTTATCTTTGTCATGATGACAGTAAATAATATTTTACTAGATATTTTTTCAAGACACTTCTATACAGCTTAAAGTGACATTTAAAGGCTTAACTAGGTTAATAAGGTTAACTAGGTTAGGATAATTAGGCAAGTTATTGTATAACAATGGTTTTGTATGTAGACAGTCTAAAAAAAAATTATATATATATAGGTTTTACCTGTTTGTCAGGAAGAAGTTTTTAATTATTGAAACACATTTCTATTCGTTAGCTGCCAGTCAGATCGGTCGGCTCTATATCTTGTGTCTGAAAGCATGAACAGGTTGGGTTCTGGCTGAAGTCTGTCTGTAATTTTGTATGAAGTCAAGAAGCCTTCAATTTTTATGAGGGGACTAAAAACAAACAAACATTCCAGCAACTTGTGCTCCTTTTTCAACACTATATAATGCAATTCAACAGGAACAGTGGATAAAAGGTGAAAATGAAAACACTTTGGCAAAATAATCTCTCTTAAACTCTGCTTATATGCTAAAATGGGAAATTTATGTTCACATAACACCTTGACACCTGCTTCCACTGACTGCACATGGTGAAACACATGGTGTTTCTATGCCCATGCTGGTGGCTTTACCAAAATAATCTCCCTTGATTCTCTTCAGTTATTCCATTACATAAACAGTGCGCTCCAAAGGGCATTAGATGAATGTACTGGTGTTAATAAACCACTAGGAACATCCACATTTATATGGTGTATGCGGTTGTGCACTTTCCTGTGAATAAATAATGAAGAGTGTTCTGCTTTAAAGCACATCAGAGACTCTGTAATATATAGCACTTCAGAGACCATTTGATTTAGAGAGAGATGTCTAAATCCAGCTGCCTTTAAGTCCAAGTGGTACATAAAGATGGAGATTTGTGGGAAACCACTTTCTGAATCAAAAGTCTGTGTTGAATATAGCTTTGTTAAAATATTTGACTATTAAAATTTTAATTTAGGAACATGCTCATGAAAGAACGATTTAAACTGTCATTTCTGAAAGTTTAAACTCTATACTTGGGCAAATATAAGTTTGGTCATCGTTCACTGTTCGTCATGTTGTTGTAAATTTATAACATAACTTCGCACCATCAGTGTTTGGGGTCGACAGCTGTATTTACGTTAGATGTGTTTTGAAAAGTCCTGTTTACACAGAAGAGCAAAAAAGAAAAAAAAAAAGAGGCTGAAATACTGTCTGAATGAATGTGCAACTGAGTGCATTAGTGCTCCACTTTTTCAGCAGCGCTGGTTCTGGAAGCATAGGAGCACTGGTTCATTTTCCCATAGGAGTTTTTAAGTCTTTGATTTGAAGAAAAAAAAGAGAAGATGAAAATTGATAAAACTGAAAATTTATAGAAAAACAAATACATTTGTTAACTAAATGTATACAAAAATATGATACATATATTATATTACATTAATCATTTTTTACATTTTTTTCGGCTAAAGCTCTGCTCACATTGTGAGATTTCAGTCACGATTTTGCCATCTGAGACAAATTTGGGAAATCCTAAAAGATTCCTGAAATCCTAGGCTAAAATCTGTGGTTTTTGATCGTTGGTTTGACATGTTCACAGACAGCCGCTTAAAGCCCATTGCGATTAGATTTTCTCTCCGATGAAGTTCTGGCAGTGTCAGAAGACTTCAGACACTTTCCTGCAGTGTGACAACAGCTGTGATGAGCGTCAATCCAAGAACCAATAGAAGCGCCGAATTTGATGATGTAATCCATGCGACTATTCAAATGACCAGGGGGAAATGTCAAAACAGATTTTTTTCTTTCTGGTTTTATTATTGAGACCGCTGTGTGCAAAATTGCCGCTACAGATTATTTAGGTTGCTGTGAGGAATCATTTCAGAACGTGAAAGTGTCAGGGGTGCATGACGTCAAACTCCGGGGGCGTTTTCTTTCATGTTTGGCGCATCTTCATTGTCGTTCAGTCTGACTTTATGACAGCTGAGATCTTACAGTGTGACATGGGAGCCATGTTCGTGCCATGTTCTGACATGCTACATTCATTCAGGATTATAAAACAATTTAGTCTCTGATTTATCAGAGGTCGCCACAGCGGAATGAATGACCAACTATTCCAGCATATGTTTTATACATCGGATGTCCTTCCAGCAGCAACCCAGTACTGGGAAACACCCATACACTCCCTCATTCACACACACATACACACACACTCTCATACACTACGGCCAATTTGGTTTATTCAATTTACCTGCACAGCATGTCTTTGAACTGTGGGTAAAACTGGAGCACCCAGAGGAAACACACAAACACGGGGAGAACATGCAAACTCCACACAGAAACACGGGACTCAAACCAGCAACCTTCTTGCTGCGACAGTGCTAACGACCGAGTAACAATATATTATATTATATTATATTATATTATATTATATTATACTACATTATATTATATTATGTTATATTATATTATATTATATTATATTATAGTACATTATATTATATTTTATTATACTACATTATATTATATTATACTACATTATATTATATTATATTACATTATATTATACTAAATTATATTATATTACGTTATATTATATTATGTTATATTATATTATATTATATTATACTACATTATATTATATTATATTATACTACATTATATTATATTACATTATATTATACTAAATTATATTATATTACGTTATATTATATTATGTTATATTATATTATATTATATTATATTATACTACATTATATTATATTATGTTATATTATATTATATTATATTATATTATATTATATTATATTATATTATATTATATTATAATGTCATTCACAGTGCTTCATGTCAGTGGGGGAAGCAAAAAAAAATCTCTGTTAGATCGGTTTCTGTAATTCTCTGATTGGTGATCTAATTTTCTCATATCTAATGAATGGAGTTCACAACACAGTATTTTCATGTTAATTACGCATTGTAACAACACGCTGGCAATGTGCAAAGAATATGTGATCTCAGACATCAATTTTGCATATTTTTGATCAATTTGCCTTTTGAACGCAAGAAGGTTGAAATATAGCTATCTGTAAAAAGACATGTCAACTGCGCATAAATAAAACCAATGCATAACTAATGCTCAAACTACAGATGCTGATAATTTAAACACTAAATCAGCAATCAAGCAACAAACAAGAAAACAAGCATGTTGCCAAATTGGAACTGCCTTGCATTCCATACATCTAAGAAAGTTAGTGAAAATCTGGAATATACTACTTGTGTAGAGTATATACTAGGACTGGGCGATTAATCCAAAGGTAATCAAAATAGACATTCAGAACCTATAATTGATCTAATCTTTCCAGGATGATTTTTTTCAATTACTTTCTTTACTCGTCACGTGAGCCTGCTCTGTTAAAGCCTGTGGCTGATTTATACTTCTATGGCCACTTTGATCTCTGGTCAAGTAGGACGATGGACTCATTCTTGATTCTTACTTTGCACTTCACTGATAATGATAAGACGGCATATTACCCATTAAATGAAATTAATATTATTATTTACATTAAAATATTTGTTTACAGAAGATGTAAGAAATGCACTGTTTAATATATTATTTAAAGGATATACAGTTATTTTATTTAGAAGAGATGCTGCTTATTTTCTACCTTTAATATGAAAAATATTGAAAATAATTAATTTGGTTTTCAAAAGTGCAAGTTACTCCTTTTCACTTTTTTATAAGAAAAAAGTAACTGTTGGTTTTATGCATTGAGTGTTTTAATTTCAGTTGGTCAACATTGATGTTCAGTTACTAATCATAGATAGTAGATAGTGTGTGTTTCCTTCAATTACTTTAAAGTCAAGAAATGCACCCTTCATTCAGAAATCTCTCACTTGTAATATGTGAGCATATTTACTGTCCAAAACTTGTCAATTGACTATAAAAAAAATAAAATAAATAAATAAATAAATTCGTTCAATAATAGTAATCAAGTTAAAATGTTGATTTTAGGCCAAATCGCCGAGCCCTAGTATACACAATTGGTGATTGTATTAAAAGGACAGTTCACCCAAAAACATTCAGAACAATGTTGGAATCCAAAAACTATTGACTTTCAAAGTATTTGTTTTTTTCTACTACTGATGCCAATTAATAACGGTTTCCAACATTCTTCAAAATATCTTTAGACAGTCATGACAATACTTCGTGATAAAATAAGTAGTAATAAAAATGTTTCATGAATAATTTTTTTTAGTTGTGGTACTTTGTTCTTTACAATAATGCTATCAAATGGCTTAGGTAGTCTTAATGATATCTATAAGCTCCAAAACAGTCGGTTTCTCATCAAACCTCTTGACCCGGCCTTTACCCTTCAAAATGCTACTGCATTTGGGCACAACCACTCTCACTGGCAGAGCTATGATAACAAAATGCTAATGGATGTTTTTTTTTTTTTTATGGGAGGGGCTACTCTAGTCCCACCCTGTCTTCATGTTTTAGTTTAAATTTAGTCACATGTCGAACAAAACTGGACAGTTCAAAACATTTCACTGGACCTTTAAATGTAATGTAAATAAGTCATTCAGTATTACAATAACATGAGTAATAACAGAATGATCAACATTTTTTGGCAATTTATTCATGTTTTTTGTTTTATTTAAGTGAAAGCTACAAAAATGAAAGACAAACCATTTTTTAAGAAACACTACTTTTTTTGAAAATAGGCTCATTTTAGAATTCACCTAGAGTTAAACAGTATGGTTTTACCATTTTTAATGCATTTAGCCAATCCACGGGTCTGGTGGGAGAACATTTAACTTACAGTAGCAATAATTTTCCAATTCAAAGATTGATTCTTCTGCAGATATATTGTGTACCAAGACTGAAAGAAAATAAAAACTTGCTATTTTCACGGTCGATATGGCTGCTTATTCCTGCAAGGAATTTTGCTGCCGTACCATAGCTTCAACAGGAGCAATGATATTACACAGCACTGTTCCCTAGTAACTGAGGACTATTGCGTGATATCATTATGCCTGATGCATAATTTGTATGGCATTGTATGGTAGCAATGTTCACTGATTTCGCCAGAATGAGTGTAATCCGGTTCAAATATTTATGCTACGCTAAAAGTGCTCCTGCCAGACCCAGAGTTTGGATTCATTAATGGTAAAATTCAACTGTTTAACCTGTTACATAGCACTCTATTTTGGGGATTTACACCTACCTAACTTTATATAGTAACAGTTCCTGACTCCAGTAAGCTGCAAACATAAATTAGGTATCATTGGAAAGAAGACACTTTGAGCTTTACTGTGGTGAAGTTAATTGTTCAAAAATATAAAAAGTTATACATTATGAAGTGATGAAAAAATTGTATTGTGTTGTGTTCAATATATGTTTTTCTATTTACAAACACAGGAAAACATTAATGTAATGTCCTAGAAAAAATATGACTTGAAAGCCAAGTGTCTAATGAGCTTATATTTTAAATCTGATGAAGATAGCATTTCTATCTTCTAGATTTCTAAAATAGATTTCTGTAAAAAGTTTTCCGAGGCTATGTCGATGTCTTTCTCTTCCTCACCGTCAAATGCACTTTCTCAAAAATGACCTTCCCAAACGAAAACATTAAAGGGCACCTATGGTGAAAAATCTACTTTTCAAGCTGTTTGGACAAAAATGTGTGTAAGTATAGTGTATAAACTGTCATATTGGGGTGAAATAAAAAAAAACACCCAGTCCTTTTTTTTCAAATTTAACAACATAAAAACGGTGGACCAATTGGAGCGGTTTTCAGATCGACTGCAACTTTACGTAGGAGTGCGGTTCCCCCGCCCACCAATTTTGATTGACAGCTGCGCGCATTAACATGTCCGGTAGTCACATGTATAATCATATCATCAAGAGAGGACGAGCGCAAAGCAGCCGGGAATAAAAGGTGTGTTCAGTTTGCTAAGATCATCATCAAACGTGATCAAGCGTGAGATTTACAAGTTTAAAATGTTTTAAAACAGAGCATGTGTGTAATGAATTACAGCGATTCACTTCAGATGCACTTAATCAGCACAGCCGCGTGTCAGAACAATTAAAGGAAGATGCTTCAATTGCGGTTTGTGGACGTTAAATCAGGTTTATTTTGTACATTAATATAAGAGATATCCATACAGCAGTGGATATTACCAGTATCATGTCACATATGTGTGCAAAACGAGTCTCTCTCTCTCTCTCTCTCTCTCTCTCTCTCTGTGTGTGTGTGTGTGTCTGCGTGTCTGAGCTATGTGTGTGTGTGTTCATGTCTGCGCTACGTTTGTTTGTGTTTGTGTGTGTGTGTATGTGTCTGCGCTATGTGTTTGTGTCCTTGCTGTGTGTGTGAACTTTGTAATGACATTGTGTGTGACTCATTGTTGCAAATCCACAAAAAAATTTATCAAATAGTGATTGTTAAAGTTCTTACTGTAGTATTTCTCACACACGTTACGTGAGATCTGCTTCCTGAGGCAGCCGAGGGCAGCGATTGCTAACAGGTACATGGGAACGGTGGGCGGGGAGGACTAGCCTTAAAGGGCCAGTACAAAAAACAGCAAAACCTTTTTTCCAGCTATAATATAGACACTTCAAACAGCTATAATAAATAATCTGATGGGTGTTTTGAGTTGAAAGTTTACAGACAAATTCTGGGGATACAAAAGACTTATATTAAATATGAAAAAAGGGGTAACCTATGTGCCCTTTAACAGTTGCTGAATGATTTGGTCTACATTCACAGTTTATGCATCTTTGAAAAGAAGACACTCTGGGCTTTATTATCCATCATCTAAAGTTTATGAATTTGATGCCAATATTATGCAAAATGAAATTTCTGGAATTATTTTTCTGAGACAATGTTTTGTGATTTTCTCCCTCTCCTTGTTTGTGGAAAAGCAGTCTGATGACCACACGTACTGAAGGTTTCTAACAACTATTTTAATCTGTTCACATACCACTTATTTTTTAACTCTAGGGTACTTGTAAAATGAGCCTTTTTCCAAAAAAAGCAAAGTGTTTTTTAAGCCCTTCTTCCCTGAGCTACGCAAAAAACACTTTTTTTATATCACTGTTTTTATATACATACACTAGTCCACTGGGCATAGTATTCAACAACCACTTCCAAAATAAGTACTGTACCTCTTTCGTAGGACGATACGGTAGTCTGAACTGTGCAGGCTGGTGATGGACACGTAGGGCAGCTCAAACTCCTGCAATTTTCTCACGTCTGGACACACAGCGGGAGGTCGGAGAGGTTTGGACGAAGCAACAAGAGACCAGATGAAATGTATGAGTGCCTTCAGACTCAAGGACATTTGGAGAGTAATAGCATTGACAACAAACAAAGTGAGATGGGGGAGAATCCATCTGGCTAAAGCCATAGAGGGCACAATAACATGTTTATCACTTTGTGCAAGAGAGAGGAGGAGAAATAACAGAAGGAGGGAACGAGGGAATAAATAAATGCTGCAGCTGTTAGAAAAAGACATTTTTCTCTAGAGTTGGGAAACAGGGAGAAGGGGGTTGAACTGAAATGGGCACTGAGCTTTTAGAAACATTAAAAACAGGAGTGTGAAAAGAAGAAGAGGAGGAGACGACAGTTAGATCTATAGCATAATGCATGCCGTCACAACTTTTCATTCTACTCTTTGGCTTACCCTTTCAGTGCTCTGACATTAGACAGCATGTTAAGACAAGAATGGTATTATGTGATAGGAATGTATTATTAAAGACACATGTACATATGTACATCATTAAAAAAACATGTTTCTGTTTCGTTTGTATAGTTGTAACAATGTTTTACATGTTAAATAATAATAACATGAACAAAAATAACATAATATTACACTACACAGGAATACTATTTTAATACTAATCACATATTTGAGATTTTCATTATTTAGTTAAAATTAATACAAGTATACTCTAACAAGGAGGCTAAAGACCGTGGCCTCTAGCATCTGTCGTTAGAGCACCTTAAAGTCTGGTTGATACTTCTGCGTCGAACAATATCCGTGACTCACGGTGCATGCCTTGCACGTGCATTTATACTTCTGTGTGCTGTTTGTGTTGCTCTGCAATAACACTTCCGAAACACTAGCTCACAGTGAGGTTTTTATGTTCCTCTGTGTCGAGTTTCTTCACTAGTGTTTTGTTTTTTCTGAACGTTACCTTAATGTACAAGTAGCTAAAACTTGCTCATTCTGAAGCAGGAGCTGGCGGATGTGCAACAACAATAATCATAAGGTAAACACAAAACAAAAGTCTCCATCTGGAGCTCCTTCATGGGACTCGACACTTGTAAACACTCGCTCCAACGGGTTTGAGCGGTTCTCAGCCCCATCCACACTCATCAGTGCCACCAAGCAGACCAATAACAGAGCTTGCGCTACACGTCATTGCAACATGTTTTTACATTTTTTGAGAGGTGTACGTCAGTGTCGGCTACGGTGAGGGCTATTCGACCACGCGAAGCTGCGCCGGACCATACTTGATGCAAAAGTATAAATCTGTCTTTAGAGGTCAGAGGAGTGAGGTTTACCTGCATAGCACTTGGCTAGCGTGTTGTTTGCTCTAACAAGGGAGCTAAAGATGATGGCATCTAGCGTCTGTTGCTAGAGCACCTTTAGAGATCAGAGGAGTGAGGTTTACCTGCATAGCACTTGGCTAGCTAGCCTCTGTTCTACATACATGTCATGATTGGATGTGCATTAATATATCACAAATATAAATAACAATTTGTATTTATTTCTGTTTTAAGTCCAGACATGTTTTTGGCACAGAATTGTTTATCTTAACTCCACCATCAGTTAGTCGACAATCAGGTTCTGTTTGCAGACATTTATTTTCCACAATTTATTATTATTATTTCTTTTACCAGTGCATATTTCTGCCAAGATCAGGCAGTATGCCAAAATCATATTTGGAAAGGATTCTTATGGGGTCTGTATTTCATCATTCCATCTGACAAGATTAAGCCTTTTTTTAAGTGAGGATCTGGCAACAGAGTGGGAGTTGCGCACAGCTTGTCATTCCTCAAGGATGCGTGATGATTCTCCGCTAAAAGCAGTCAAACAACGACAGCTCGTATAAAAAAGGAGACACGAAAAGTTCTATAAACAAAACGACTGAATTTTATCCAGACAAGACGAGCGGTTGCCAGACATCTGCATAAAATCACAAATGCCCTCCAGTTTTGAGAACAAGAAAGAAAAAATAACAAGTCCACTTCCAATAAGTCTACGGTTCTCCTAGGGGTTCATCCTTTGAAAGACTTTCAGCTCTGTAATGTAATGAAGGCAGAACTGGAAACGGGACAATTGTGAAAAAAGGTATTCTTTACAAATCCACTTGCTGAATGCACTAAACTAAAATGACATGCATTGCAAAAGAAATGAAAGAATCTGGACTCAGGAAACTCATTTATTTTGTCTCTAGGGGGTGTTCATAGAAAAATGATTCACACACTCCTGGTCATTCGGAAAAGATGCTTGAAGCCAGAATATTGTTAAATATGATGTGGAGCAAGCGCAACTCCTCGCAGTGAGTGTTAAATCGCTTTCATTTCAGATGGAACAAGTAATATTTTTCTGTGCAGGGCATTTCAGGCCATTCGCAATCAATCAATACAGCGACAAGCAATTTGAATACAGCTGCTGCTGCATTTACTCCTGCCAGCAAAATCCCAACAAACATTGTTTATAATAGACTAAGAAGGAAAACCACATCTATTTCTAGTGAAGCATTGTTCAGATTATGTGTTGTTTTTAAGACTCTAAGGAATTATATTGCAGTGCTTTTCTCCTCTCTTCTCTCTCAGAGTATGTCATGTATTATTTTATGGCAAAAGCTGATAGACGCATCATGTTTCAATGCTTAGAGACAAAATTTATTACTTATTTGCTGGTAGCATCTTTAGTTTTCTTTACATTCTATGAGGTGAGTATGAATGGTTTTCCTGTGCAAACATCACTGTCATGATTTTTCTGAGATAACTTGTTCTCTAAAGAGATAGCACACCTAAAAATATATATTTTTAAATGTTTTATTACGCTCAGGTCATCCAAGATAAACAGTTGAGGTCAGAATTATTAGCCCCCCTTTGAATTTTTTTCTTTTTTAAATATTTCCCAAATAATGTTTAACAAAGCAAGGAAATTTTCACAGCATGTCTGATAATAATTTTTCTTCTGGAGAAAGTCTTATTTGTTTTATTTCGGCTAGAATAAAAGCAGTTTTTAATTAAAAAAAAAACATTAAGGTCAAAATTATTAGCCCCTTTAAGCTATATATTTTTTTGATAATCTACAAAACAAACCATCATTATACAATAATCCCAATCACCCTAAACTGCCTAGTTAACCTAATTACTTAGTGACCTCGTTAAGTCTTTAAATGTCACTTTAAGCTGTAAAGTGTCTTGAAAAATATCTAGTCAAGTATTATTTACTGTAATCATGGCAAAGATAAAATAAATGAGTTATTAAAACTATTATGTTTAGAAATGTGTTGAAATAATCTTCTCCCAGTTAAACAGAAATTGGGAGAAAAAAATAAACAGGGGGCTAATAATTCAGGGGGGCTAATAATTCTGACTTCAACTGTACAGTGGTTGACATTTTTTCTTTAGTAAAACATTAAAGCTAACACAGAAAGAAAATATGGAAATACATAGACATAGACATAGATGCAACAACTATAGATTTTGGTTGTACGATTACAGGGTTAGGAAGAATCATAGTTTCACAGTTCTCACGATTAATATGGATTTATTAATTTCAAAACACTACTAGTTTAGAAAAATCACATGAAAATTCCTTATATTTTAAAGCATTATTTATAGCTGCTCAGTAACCAATTAATCCAGCAAATAATAATAAATAATAAAAAAACAATAGCCAAAAAAGAAACAGAAAAAAAAAAGTTTTTAGCTTTTAAACACAAGTAATAATTTTAAACTGAAAATAAATGACAGAACAATAAATAAACAAATGAATAAGTAAATAAATAAAAATAAGATTAAACAAAAAATAGTATTTGTCTAATGTAAATCTAAGTCACACACATTAGCTAAGCATTTCAATTTTAAAGAGAACAAACGAGTCAGACTGCTGAACCTCAAGCACTTTTGAAGTCAGAATTATTGGCCCCTCTTTGAAGGTTTTTTTTTTATATATATTTCTCAAATTATGTAGAACAAGGAAATTTTCACTGTATGTCTGATAATATTTTTTTTTCTGGAGAAAGCCCTATTTGCTTTATTTCGGCTAGAATAAAAGCAGTTTTTAATTTTTCTAAAACCATTTTAGAGACAAAATTATTAGAGAAGTTTGCATGTTCTCCCCTTGCTGGCGTGGGTTTCCTCCAGGTGCTCCAGTTTCCCCCAAAAGTCCAAAGACATACAGTACAGATGAACTGGGTAGGCTAAATTGTCCATAGTGTATGTGTGTGAATAAGTATGTATGGATGTTTCCCATTGATGGGTTGCAGCTTGAAGGGCATCCACTGTGTAAAACATATGCTGGATAAGTTGCCGCTTCATTCCGCTGTGTAGGGCTGGGTATCAAGTTCCATACTTTTTAAGCATCGACCGAATCGTCTCGATACTATAGAGTATCTAAAGAAACATTTTCGTTCGGTACCAAATTTCGACACCCAAGGGAATAATATTGTCAACGTCAGTAAGCTAGAAAACCTGCATCCTTAACGTGCCCGGACCAAATGCTGGCGGTTACACCCACTCGCCCAGAGCTTATCAAATTGTCAAACAGACATGCAAAATCAGTTAACTTTTAGCACTTCTTGCTTGTGTACCGTTAAAGTTAAGTTTAAGGCCCCGTTTACACTATCAACACAGATCGGATCTGTTCTATGACCGTGTAAACAGAAAAAAACGCATGCATTCGGATATTCAGCGATCGGTTTCAGGCCTCCTTCATATAAATCAGATATAAATCGGATATGTGACAATGCGACTGTCATGTAAACAGGCAGATCGGATTTATTGAGGCGTTCTGTTCTGATCATCATTAAACTTGTGACAATGTGGTGCCTCTCCGCAATTTAATGATGTAGGAGGAAGAGCGTGTGTGGAGATTCCGACGCGGTAAACAACAACAGAGGAAACATGGAGGAAAGTGGTCAGTCACCACAATTTGCTCCCACCAGACCTGAGATCTCTCTCGTAACCACACATTCCTCTGAATGGTGGAGGACATCATACCGCATATAACCATAAGCGCAAGCTGCGATGACGGCTCTTTCCCACCTCCTCCGCCTCAAAATCATTTTAAAGTTGGGCGAACTTCGTGTTGTAACTTTTGTTTTTTTTTTCGCTATTAATACACTCACTGCAGGCTACACAGAACAACTTTATTCTCTCCAACAACACCAGTGCGCACACAGGCAAAGGCTACATCAACTACACACACACATCAGGGCCATACCATTACGTAAACTGCGTGGGGGTAAATCTGGACTGAACCATTCACTGCTTCTACTACGCTTCGTAGATTTCGCAGAGCTATAAACAAGACAGTTTCTTCCAAAGTGACTAGTGTGGCACAGATGCTAAAACCGGCGCTTATGCATGCATCCTAAATTGTACGGCAAGTGTAAAGACATGAATTGGATATGGGTCACAATTAAAAAAACATGTAAACGGACAGACAAAAAAAATCTGATATAGGCAGTATCATATGTATACGGAATTGACCTGGCAGTGTAAACGGGGCTTAAGTTTGTGCGGTGTAAATTTATTAATCCTTTTTTGACCTAATGTAAGCTGTGTAACGTTATGTACTGTTTCGATGGCTTTAAATACCTGGCTAAGTTGATACTAAAATACTTTAAGGTTAACAGTAAATGATGAAGTTTACCTCACATTAAACTTATCTAATATAATTGTCCTTATCCTTGGCTGCAGTAACAGTTTAGCTTTCATGTTTTCTTCACATTAATGTTATAGTCTCTGCTCCTGCTGACCCCGGAATTAGGAGACCATCAAGTGATAATCTATTTACACTGGCAGAAAAAGTAAAAATATACAAAGAAAGGAAAGATGAATGCCACAGGGCTTTTACAATTTTTATTATTAAAGGTTTGCTGCCTTTTTCTACTGTGGAGAAAGATTAGATTTACTGATATGCATTTTTTAATGCCTAGAAAGGAACCAAAAACATAGTCAAAATAAGTCCATGCGATATAAGTGGTTCAATCATAACTATATGAAGCTGCAAGAATACTTCTGTGCGTAAAGTAAACAAAAATAACTATTCAACGATTTATCCATGGAGGATCAGAAAGCTCTTGGATTAAATCCAAAATATCTTCATTTGTAGATAATAATGACAGAATTTCAATTTTTGGGTGAACTAAACCTTTAAGCAGCAGTAAGCCTCACAAATACTTAAAATTGATTGACTTAAAACTGCTTGAACTTTATTAAAACTGTTTGCACTAATATATTGTGTTAACTACACTTTGTTCATTTTGTGCTTTCGTTCCTTTGTTTATTGGTCTTAGAGATAAGCCTGCAGTGAAAAGTGTCACAAACGTATTGACAAAATAATCTTGTTAAAATATATTTCTTAAAATAAAAGTATCGAAAAAAAGTATAGTTCTGAACGGTATCAAATTCAGGGTATCGGTATCGAAAATTTTGGAACGATACCCAGCCCTACCCCTGTGGCAACCCCAGATTAATAAAGGGACAAAGCCGAAAAGAAAATTAATGAATGTTAAAACAAAATGAAGATCTTGACTTCTACTGTGCAGCCATGATAGGCTGAAGTTGTGCTGTATGTGTTGGTGAATCTACCACCTCTGAAAGACATACCATCGGTTGTGGTAAAAGGTTTATATGAATCATCAAGGAAGATGATTCAAGGAAGAAAATATTCTTTAATATTTTACTGAAGAAAAAGTCACATCTTGGATGACATGAGAGTAAATTAAGAGCATTTTATGTGAACTATTACTTTATTGATTCTCAATATATAAAAAAAAAAAAATATATATATATATATATATATATACACTGTATATATATATATATATATATATATATATAATGGGCTACTTATAGTAAGTGTTTTATATCAAAAGGTTTTGCAAAACATATTTAGTAGAAGTAACCTGCATGATTTGAGGTATCATTCATGTTTGGGGCTAAAAGAGTAAGCAACAAGACGCATACCAAAAATTAATCACTAAGGCCTGACTATAGTTCAAATCTTCATCCTTAAATATGAACAAAAATAATTACAATGTTTGCTTAACAAGCATCACAGGCCTACAGCAGAGCTTGCACACAAGCCA